>NW_017534664.1:654116-667050 GCF_001853355.1 Bactrocera latifrons
CAACAATAATAACAGCAACAACAAAATATACACACATACATATGTCTGCTTGAGAATGCGAGCAAAATTATATGCGGGCAACAATAACAACAATGTACCATATGATCGTAAACAACAAAAACCAGCCAYAACAACTACATTCAAGCATTATTGTGCTGAATATCCTTATTTAAATTCGATAGCGCAAAAACTGACGTCAACACATGMAACATATTTARGCATATTAGGGTGAGCCAAAAAAAACTTTTAACTGTTTTTCTTAGATAAAATTTTAGAATTTTTCTTTAGATAAAAGTTTTAAATTTTTTCCTCAGATATCGTGATAATATAATATTAATCGAAATGAAAAAAACAAAAATTGGTAAGGTTAGAGCTTTTTTTTATGCAGATAACTTTAAACAAATTTTATATGCGTGCAAAAAATGTCTCTGAATTAAAAAATAATTAAATAAAAACAACAAAAGTCATAACAAACTAAATATTTTATATTTGAGTCTTTATTTTGTGAAATAAAAATTTAAAACATTCGGAATTAAGTTTATAATCTGACCTGCAATAAATTTTGAATCTATTTTTTTTTTGTTGAAGTTTTTTTTTTTTTGATCATTAAATTCACAACAAGCATAAGTTTTAATTTTTCATACACAATAGTTTGTTCAAATGTAGTAAAGTRATATTTCTGTGCTGTTAATATGGGAAAAAAAAATCACAAAGGCGCTGCCTGTTAACATAAACTTTAACAGTTAAAGCTTTACCAGATATTTTTTTAATTTTGAACAAAATTTTCAACGTATCTAAAGAAAAAAAATTATACCACCCTAATGTATACATATGTACATGTGTATCTATATTAAAATTTAATAGAATTTATTTGTATTATCAATAAAAAAAAATTTAAAAAAAATTGTCTCCTTAATGCAGACATATTAGGGTGGATAAAAAAAAATTGATTTTTTAAGAAATTTTTTTAGAACATTCAATTCGCTACAAAACTGATATTTTTTTAAATAGCTACTAGTAAGATTTGAATTCGTCACTCTTTCAATAAGAAAAAAACGAACTTTTTTTTTACCCACCCTAATGTTTATGTGTGTTTAAAAGTCTTTTCCGAACATGTGCASTTGCAGACCGCCTCTCACTACAAGTCCCACATTATGGGCGTGTGGGTCTGTGTATTCTTGCGTGTGTTGCGTATGTTGCTGACACTTGAGGGTGCCATTATGTTTTCATTTCATATTTGCTAACAATATCCATGAAATTGTTTTCATTTTTTGTTRCACAACCCAAGCACATTTGTTGTAAGTATTTATTGTTGCTTTTATTTTGCATAATATCTCATATCTGGATGTATACGTATTACTAGCGCCAACGCCACATCACTATCAACAAAAAGCAACAACAACTTATCCTTCGCTACATGAGCATTTGTAATGGAGGTGTGGCAGCGCCAAGGGTTGCTCAACATAATAATCCAAGCGCACACATATGACACATACATACACACATGACAATCAGACAGCAACAAATCATACACACACATACACTTACAACCGCTTGTTGCCGCCAAGGAAGTGTAGCAATCGCCAGACGACTGCCGCACCGAAGGCGTTTCGAACCGGAACTTGCTATTTAAATATATAAATTTTAATAAGTATTACATTGTTGCGGATAAAAAAGGTCGCCGCACATTTACACACAAATACAGCCTAGAAATAATATCAAAAATATATATAAACAGTTATGCGTGTCCGCCTTAATCCTTTCCACATTTGCGAAGGTGTTGTATTGTATCGGAAAGTTTTGTTATTTGTTTTGCGAAATTTCCAGGCCTAAAAGTTTTTCACTTACCACATTTTTTCGGTTAGTTTTGATTTATTCATTTATTTTTAGTTTTATGCGTACAATTTAAGCACAAAACTTTGCAGTTACCTATGGGAGTTGTCTATGAACCAAGTTGTTTTTAAAAATTTGCGGTTTARTTTTAAGAATTTCTGAAATTTGTGAGTCTGAATTAAAATTTTGCGTACAAAAGGATTCTAAATAGAAAAACATAAAGGAGTATGACATTTAAAGCATCATTCAGGTAGTCCAAATTTTATTTGGRTACATACTACTGTGATCAAATTGAAAGGTGAATTTTGTCCACTTCATCACCTTCAAAGTAATGCCCCCCCGCTGCAACACACTTATGCCAACGAATTTTCCGATCATCATAGCACTTGGAAAAATCCTCCTTGCACACATCGCGTCAATGAATGGATTTATTGAACACTGCGGTCAGCAGATAATTTCGCGTTTTGGGCCGTTCGATTGACCACCAAGATCGAGTGATATCACATCGTTAGACTTTTTCCTGTGGGGATATGTAAATTCTACACTCTATGTTGAAAATCCCGCATCGATTCAGACCTTGAAGTATAACATCACGGGTGTCGCGGTTACCAATCGAAATGTTCGAAAACAAGTCATTGAAAATTGGAGAAATAATCTTCAAAAATAATTGTGAAAGAATGTTCTTTCGAATATTCCCCATTAAATTGAAATTTTCTGTGTTTTTTCTGTAAGAAAGTAGGGAAATGGATCATAGTTATTTGTGAGCGAACTATGTAGTAGTAATAAGTTACTAGCGTGTTTAGTGTAAATACCAGTATGGGCGATGTATTATTAAAGAAGGCACATCTCGGTGCAAGTTCTACGTTACATATGGGAAACTCATGGATACAAACTCCAGTATTATTTGCACGTGAAATTACACAGAAACCATGAATGAAATGTCAGTTTTAACTCAGTATTTAAATATTCAACTGGGCATAAATATACCTAAGCACGGGCTGCCAAAGTTGCGTGTTCTMTTCTTAACATTTTTTCTGGTTCAATTATTATTTTCTGCAATTATTATTGTCTTCTTAATAGGCAAAAATGCAGCATTATCTACCCTCTCAAAATGAAAGAGTGTCAATTGCCCCGTGAATTTTACCTAATAATAGCAGTTACGAATTCGTTTGGATATGTTGCAATGGATGAAACGTTCGAACGATTGGAAAACACAACAACTATCAACTATCTCGAAAAAAGAAAACACACCAAAAAACTATAACATATTAAAATTAGMGAATGAATGTTTCAGATTGCTTCCACTTTATGTTCCAGAATTAGAAATTAGCGGCTTTTTCCTCTTCTCAGATGTCAAGAGGAAACTTGTTGGGAAAAGTTTAGTGACAGTGACAAGGTAAATGTCARCGAGGGCTTTCGAAAAGTGGAAAGATATGCATCGCTGGTGTATCTTAGAAGTAGAGAATATCTATCCACATATCGCCACCTAAAATGCGAAAGAAAAACGATATAATAGAAACCACTTAAATTGAAACAAAATTTGAGGCTTGGTTATAAAACGGTTATCTATTGGTTATCATACACTCTTATTGAATGAAAATTTGAATTTTGGTTATAAAATAGTTATATATTGGTTATTATGATAGACAGCGATTTTAAATTTTTTTTATGATAGGCTGTTTGGCACTGCAGCTGACGATATTTATATTAGCTAGAGACAAAAATTAACCTAACGAATTTATGGGTTGAAATGAAACTATAAACTGCGGAAAAAATATTCCTGCGAAATAGGCTTTATAGATAATTTTAGAAAGTGTCGGGGAGTATTATAATTTCATTTCCCAAATAAATAATGTGTTAAACATTTTTATTCTAAAAAATACTAACATTGAACCATCATAATAACAATTTTTACATCGTAGATTCTTGTAGAGGAAAAAACTTCCTAAAAAAAAACCCACTTCAGTGGACTTTTTTCAATTCAAAATTAYATAAACATACTTTCTATTTAAAAGAGTGTAATCTCTCAAACTGTGAAAGAAAATACTTGAAAGATTTCCTGTATAAGAGTGTAGTTTTAAATTGTGAAAGAAAAACTTAAACGATTTCTGGTGAAGCCACATCAATTGCCAATTATGTGCACTAAAAATTATGCAAATTTCACCACTTTCCATAAAAGCCATACAACAAAAGCCATAAATAAATAAAAACACGAAATGCATTTTCGCTAACAACAAATACGAAAAGACTGCTATGAAAATCGACAGGAAAAATCAAAAACCTGCCGAAAAAGGGGACGTTAAAGACAAAAGCCATATATGTATGGGTGAAGCTTTAGAAGCTGGAAATAAAAATCGCACATATGCACATTCGCTACCCTGAACGGGAGACATAAAAAACGCAACCCGCAAGAAGTATATGTACGTGTATTKAAGGCAGTGAGTGAAGAAATCAACGAGGTTGAACCGCAATTTTTGCCAAAATTTTATTTACGCTGCAACCCTCATGAATATTTAAGCGCCACGCAGCGCGAATGTAAACGGCCGACGGAGTCAACAAATTGCCGGCAAGTGAAGACGGGGTGTCGCAAGGTAAACCAAACATATGAAAAGCTGAA
Organism: Bactrocera latifrons; assembly: GCF_001853355.1. Lineage (NCBI taxonomy): Eukaryota > Metazoa > Arthropoda > Insecta > Diptera > Tephritidae > Bactrocera > Bactrocera latifrons. Next base: position 658,567 of record NW_017534664.1, read on the forward strand.
CGTGCAACATGTTAGCCGGTGGGGGAGCCAAAAATAACGGTAAAGCTATAAAATACAAAAATGCTCCGCACGCTTTTAATAGCTGCACAGATACGCCGCTTACGAAAGCGAATATATACTCAAGTGTGTGTGTGTGTTTGTGTRCACCGAAACGCTGCCCGTGTGGCGTGCGCTGCTAAATAATGCATGCRCATCGGCAGCGGCAGCGACGCTTTAGTTGTGGARAATTGCTTTAGTTAAAGTGAAAGAAGGCACCGGCCGGTTGACTGACTGCCTGACTGTCTTCTAGTAGCTATTCGGCTAGTCGGATTGGCTTGCTTACTGCAATAAACTCGTTTTGTTGTCAAACAACTKGTGCGCTTTACTCCCCTAACCCCCCTCTCCGCATGCATTTAGATGAATTTGGCAACTTTGTGTTGACTTAAGAGTATTTAGCGGAAGGGGAGTGCAGTTTCTGCAGAGGGTTACGGAGTGTAAGTAAAAAAAAAAAGTATTTTATCGTGTTTGTTTACTTTGAAAATGACATCAAACGCAGCGCAACGCGCGCTCATTTCCCTTGGGATGACATTCTTGCGACTCAAAGCGGTATATGCTGCCCGCGGTGAGTCGTTGTTTGGTGGCAACGGCAATCAATTGCAGCAAACTGCTGTACCGCCAATGTCWCCGCCAAAGTTGCCACCTTATGTGKSKAAGCTTAGCTGTCTCTTTCTTATTRCGCATAGCTGCATATTGCCACGACGTGTCCCTTTCGGCTTCGATGTCCATTCGAAAGTTGCAAAGTAAATTGTGCGTTGGTAATATATTTTACATTTTTAATAGTTCGGGTGGTATTTACGACACTTTCTCAAAAGGTTTGCTCTGCGACTCTGTGCTAATTGAAGACTTGTGTACTGTTCCACTGAATTTTGAGAACGCATCGCATCGAAAGTTTCTACTACAGTGTATATAGTTGATTCAGTAGGAAGTCTATTTATAAAATGTTTACTTAAACYTGATCTTAATTAGATCAGTTAACTGAATTCTGTCCTCGTCTACATTTTCCTCAAGAAGTGTATGTTTGGTGCCAAGAGGAAATTCAATGTGTAGCCAGGTGCTCCTCCACCTGGTCTTTTCAACGAAGAAGAGTTCTTCTTCTTCCTCTGCTACCTCCGGCGGGTACTGCATCAAATACTCTCAAAGCTAGAGTAGCCACTGTCTTTTAATTCGATGAAATATGTTTCGCACAGCTCGTCGTTCCAACGACCGCGGTAGTCGCCGTTGGCAATGCGCAAAGGTCCGTACATCTTCTGCAGAACCTTTCTTTCGACAACTTGTAACGTCGACTCATGAGATGTTGACATCGTACTTGCTTCGGCATCATATTGCAGGACGGTAATAATGATGAAAATGAATTAGAAAGGATTTTACTTTTCAATTGCCGACTCAGGCCGTAGTAACACATGTTGGTAAGTGAATTCACTTGATCAGCAGAGCTTTGGCATTAATAGTGTAAAGCTATTTCCACATTTAATTACTTTGGACGTCTGGTGACAACGGAACCGGCGGAAACTGCGAAGTCGATGACATAAGGTASCCTTACCCAAATTCGCCCAGAATGAGAAAGAGTGTTCCCCTCTTATCTATAGTTCACGCGCACTTGGCAAGCTTTGTTCGGCGATCAGCATACTTGCGTTTGCGAAATCTTTCTTGTATTAAGTGGAAGGTCTGTTGAATTTCTTTCTCTTAACAACTTTCATCTTGCTGCAATGTTTTATATGTTTTTAGCTGGACACTGAGCTATTGCTCATCATCTGATGAGCATAAAGATTTTGGTGGGTGTAAATTGTCGAAATTACATAGCGGAAAGTTAKGTGGAAACACCTAGAGAATTTCTTTCCCACTGTCCAGCTTTCGGTAGACTGAGGGTGAAACATTGGTTTTTCTAAAAACCAGGTTAATTGAATGAAATTCAAGTTAGTAGTTTCAATAAATTTGACTCAAGGCGTACCCACCATATATTTCCAAGAACATTACCCTGATTACCTACCCGAACCCAGCTTACACCAAATATGGCATAATCTGAAAATTCTAACCACAGAAAAAAAAAAAAAAATTGTTTTATACATTGAGAGACCGGATACTGTCTGTCACTAGTATTTGAATTTGAACTCACAATTAACTCAATGTTGACATTCATCAGAATTTTATGTATGGTTTTGAATAATTCGCAGTTGTGAAGTTATGGAGGTGTTGAAAAAGCGTCATTTGAGAACTTGACTAATTATTGAATTCCACATTTCAATATTCGGCAACTTGATTCTTGGCTTTGTCATTCTGTCGTTGATTTTCGTATTTTTTTTTTTTTTTTGCACACAATTTAAACCACATTGCACACTGTGCTTCGCCTGTAATCGYATGCTAACTCTCCAGGGATGCATTTTGCCATTGATTGCTTCGATAGCAATCAAATGCTGCAACTTYCCTCAACGCATACATATTTTGAGTCATCCACCTTTCGCTAAATATTGCATTATTTGTTAAGAGACGAGTACGCATAGAAATGCTTTTCAATAAGAATTTATTTAATTTCACATGCGGCGCGTGCCAAAAATSAAAGAACGAGGAAGAGGTGTGGCATTTACAGTTATACGCGCCTCAATTGYGCAGACAATTAGTAAATTGAGCACATTGTGGTCCGCCATATGAACAATTTATGCAAGTGCAAGGCAGGYTTGGAAAAACACAAAGAAATCCAGACAATTTTATTGCATTAAATCTCAAGTGCGTTACGCGTCTAGSCCTTAAGGCGTGCTGCACATTTTCTATGTACAGAATGACATATTGCCACGGAGGCTGAGTTTTTCTCCTCCGCCTATATATGTACATATGTACATGTACTTTGCCTAAACTTTTCATCATTCGCATTTGTCATTCCAAACTTGTGTTTATCCTCACCTTAGCAATTGAATTTGGTGAGTTTTGGAATTTAGTTGCCACTCATCATGGATTATTACATATTACTTTGGCACGTTCGTCTGGCCTAAAATATTGTTTTTGCGAGAATGCGAAAGCATTTTGGTCATCACTTGGTTTTTTTCYGTTTCCACTTTGTTGATAGTTTTTTGTTTTCAAAGAAACTTTGCGAAAACTGTCAATGTCGTAGACAAATAGTGGAGACGGACATGAGCTCGGACTCACTTACTTAGTGCGATGTAAGTAGGACACGAAGTGATAACTTTTACAATTTCCCTCACGAATTCGTATTGAAAAGTTTTCTTTATTCTCCGGTGAAATAATATTAATTTTAAGATTTGGTGGTATTCCATTTTTTGGTGACAAGTAAAAACAATACAATTTTAAATGCAATCGTGCACAGACACTGSAAAAAAGTATTGAAAAAACTTTTTACTATAGTTTCTTGGTGTGCTAGAAATGACATGCCATTGAATCTTAAAAAATCTGTAGACCCTAGTATGCAGTTTTGTTGATCTAGGWGTAACTATGGACCCCAAACTCAATTTTAATCTTCACGCATCTTCCGCGGTTTTTAAAGCTAAAGGCGCTTTTAGTTTTGTTAAACGTTGGTCTAAAGAATTTAGAGATCCGCTTAACACAAAAGCTCTTTTTACATCTCTGTTGAGGCCTATATTAGAGTATGCATCTGTGGTATGGAACGCTAGTTACCAAGTCCATTCTKATAAGTTAGAGTCCGTTCAAAAACAATTTTTACTTTTTGCCTTAAATCATTTGCAKTGGAATCCCAGTTTAAGTCTTCCCCCTTACTCTAATCGTTTAAAACTTATAAATCTCCCGACACTTGCTAGTCGTAGGGAGATGCTTGGTATCATATTTGTTGTAAAACTCATGAATGGTTCAGTCTGTAGCCCATCTCTTTTATCTGATATTAATTTTGACGTTCCCGCTCGCTCTACAAGACAGTTTATGTATACCCTTACTTTTAAAATTTTCTAGAATAAATTTTGAGGTAAACGAACCATTCCGCCGCATATGTCATGATTTCAATTCTCATTCCAGCACATTTGATCCAACAGACTCAATCTCTACCACTAAAAAAATTATTTTATCTACTCTTAACAAGCAGCATTTAAAAATTATAAACTTTAATTTTAATTCTTAATTTTGGCTGTTGAAATATTTGTTTCTGTAGCTGAGCAGCTTAAAACCGCAACGCTTAAAACTCTCTTGCCTTTTATGTTGTTATTAATCGTTGGGTATTATTATGATAATATTTTAATACGATTGAATTTCGTTGCATCTGCAATTCAGTACAATTGGCAGTAGCGCTTTTAGTTCATTAACAACTGATTGAAATTTTYAGAGGGAGCTTTGTCCCGAATCCACAAGATACAGACAGATATATGGAATTGATTGACTGCACAGTTTCTCAGCTTCTTCTGATCTTGACTTCATTTTCGAGTTTGAGTTTTGAAAAGCGAAGTCAGTGGTGTCAATAGACAATAKAAATCAAAAAACTATGGGGCAAGTAGGAACCCTTTTAGTTTTAGAAAAGATGGAACCAAACAAAATTTTAGCGAACATCACAGGTTATTTATTCCTTAATATCCAATCTTCAGAACTTAATTATACGGAGAATACGAGCATTACCTTTGCAAGTATTCATCCCTCACCTTGTAGATACAGACATTCTTCTACGTGTCCCAATGTTTCAATTAAGAAGATAGTAGGCATATAAAGTTGAAAAATTCAAATATGCCCTCAAATCAATTAAGTTGTTAATTGGGGTTTAATTGGTTATCGCTTGGAAGCACAATTCATTTAAATATGGTATGCGCTTAGGTGCTTGGGTGCCTCACTTTTCTACTAAGCAATAATTTCCTTGACTAGGTGGACTAGGATCTAATATGCTGTACACAAATAATTTCTAAAACAGATACACAAATTGAATCCATTGGACTTTGCCGAAATGCTCTAATGGCTAAAAATATAWTGTTTTAAATAATATAAGACAACCGAGACATTCGATATTACGACTATGATTTCACGACTGAACATTTTGTATTTCATTGAAGTCTGGGATGGTGATCGAGGTATTCCGTCACCTCAAAATATAGGAGTAACGCCGTGCACCCGAAAAGGGTTGAGGGTTAATTCAGAGACAGTCTCTGTTCCATTAAAACCCTAATAGACTGGGAGAACGTTCCTATCATCTATAAGTTTATGYTCAGTTGTAGATGTAGAGGACTTGGCTGAGCTGAGTGGAGACCCAAAAGACAAGARTAGCGTAAACAAAAAACCGACACATATGTGGGTGGAGCCGTCCTTGAAATCCGACAGTGTCTCCTGTGGTTGCGGTCTGGAATGCGTCAATCGTCTTCGACAAAAGGCAGCAAACAAACTTCTCTTTTGAAAGCGCGGTTAGCGGCTTTGGGTGATAAGCCAGTGCTCAGAAGCCTGCCTGGTTGGTGGAAGGCAAAATCGGCAGCACCAAGAGAGAAAGCTCTGCTAGATTCATGGTTCGGAGACCGAAATCAACGCAAGAAAACTGAAATCGGATCGCYACATGGCAGCAAAGATAATATCTGGATAGGGTAGGGCACAGACAGCTTAGAAATATGAGCAGCAAGCCAGCATACTTGAAGAGTGCTGACCTGCGCTTTGGAAAGCTGGTCAGTGGGATCGAGTGAGTCACAACTTACGATTAAGCGACAGAGATTGCATGAAGGGAAATCCTCCATCTAAAGAAAAATAGCGTTTTTTCTGACATTAAACTTAATACATAATCCATATGAATTTCTAATAATAATAAGAAATGGATGCAGCCGGTAGCTTATAGCTCTTATAGCAAGTGTCCACCAGCTGCACATTGTCTAGTGACTATGTTTATAAAGTTTCTCCTACAGTAAATATTTTTTACTTATTGGAATTATAAGTTAACATAATTTGCCTCCAATATGTGAATTTCACTTTTATTGTGTTTACTTTGAGCTTTATTCTCTAAAATAAAATACAGATATTGCAGAAGAAATTKTATCCACATATGCTCCAATTTCTAACCTTAAGACTATGTGTAAACTAGAAAAACTAAAACTAGCCCTCCATTAATTAGCAAAATACAAAAACGATCAACTGAATGTAAATTTTTTTCAAAGTCGCTTCAACTTTATTTTTAAGCTCTCATTGCTCTTCCCACGTTATTCTTCGTCTGAATACTAACACCTTTAAAGCACCTAGCAATTATGGTTCACAAATATGAATGTTCACCAATCGAATTTGCACCTTACAAATGAGAAAAGTTTCGAATACWTATATCTGGCAACACTGGCATTCACACCAAAAAAGTTAAAGTTATGTATACTTTTTTCAACTACTGGTTTGAAATTTATTCTATGGTAATGACTGTTATGCATTTCCAGGTAAGCACTCTGCTATGAGTGTTATATTTTGCTTATCCTGCCATACACTTCACTGCCCACAACACAAGCAAAAACAAAAAAAGCATAAGGGCTAAACAAAATCTGAACTTTCTCAATAATTTCAGTGTGTCAACGGACATTTATTGCAATGCAGTTTCCCTTTTATTGTATTCCATTTCAACTACCAAGATCGATATAATTTTTAATTTGTGGTTTTAGTTGGCAAGTTTGGCTTGTAAATTGGTGACGGTACATATAAAGCATAACCGGTTTTGAGGTTTCAAGTTTTTATTTATTTGTGTGATATTTATTTGTGATTCTAGAAATAGGTTCATTTGTATAATTTTCTAATCAAATTCATTCATTTATTGTCATTGCAYGCGAATCATAACTGTGTTTTATTAAACAAAACTTTGGTATTGAAATAAAGAATGGAAACTTTCAACAAACTGAACAAGTTTGCTTAATGAAATKATTGTACATTTTAGACTCTTATAACAATGTGATCTAAAAGACCTATACGGCATATATATTCCTAGCCAGCTCATTTTGAAACCAACATGGATTGTCCCTACGAACTGTGGACCCATACATCAAATACGAATATATTGGAAGCGTAAATCAAGAAGGAGTTCAAACACTTTTTGTTTTTTTTTTCTTTTTTTTTTGTTCAGACCTCTAAACTTTGTTGGCACAGAATAGTGTCCAATATATTGCTAAAGTATACACATTTTAGTCAATAAACTTTGAAACTTTAAAATCACGTAAAAACATATATGCATTAGATCCATAAATTTGCGTATACCGTAAACCCAAAATACCGGCTTTCATAATTTATCGTTGGTAGCCGGTCATATATTTGAATATTCAAAGCAAAAAGCATTAAAATAAATGCGAAATTCACAAACTCACACATGTGTTGGTGCATTTAAATGTATATATATATATGTGTGTGTGTGTGTGAAGATGGCTTGGTGTTATTTTACAATCGTAACCTGGTAACATATTTTTAGTTGCCACGTTCCGGTAACCGCGAACATTTTTTATCGGTTTTTACTCGCTGCTGGATGGTTTTATATCGAAATTGTGTATTCTAAGCTGAAGCATACATATGTGAACATATAGTCGTACCTGTACATCTATCCACACATACATACATATATATATATAATGTTTATGCTTTTTGCCCTTGTGAAAGTTATGCCTTTGGTCAAATTACTTGCATAGGTGCCATCAGTAATTCCTCTGAAAAACCACACTGAGAAAGTTTGTATTTTATGATTTAGGTTAAGTGCAATTAAATATTGGAAAGTTGAATCTGTGGGCGTCAAACTAGTGAATGAAGTCTTTACCACAGACAATTCTATATTATTCCATAGGAAAGGATTGAGATTTTTGACAGGTCCAGTGATACGCAAATTCGTTAAAATAAAAATAACCACTGTTGCAAATCTTTGTTTTTGATTTTGGATTAACTAAAAGATGAATTTTAAAATATTACTGTTGAGATGCACACGCCCTTGTTTGTGACCTTACTGAGTATATTACCATATAATTGAATAGCATGACGAACTCAGTCCTTTTAGCCACATCCATATGCATATACGCGAACTAGTTCCTCAGTTTYTGAGATATGGAACTGAAATTTTGCACATACTCCATCCTCATTGAGAAGCTYCTATTTTGTTGAAACCGCCGATATAGGACAACTATAGCGTATTGTTGGCATACAACCAACGATCAACCCAAGTCCAGGCATGAAGAACTTTTTTATTTATCAAGATCTTTAAATGAAATCTGGCATGGACTATTGTTTAAGATAATACAACTCTCTACAACCTCTGAACGTATTGTTGAGACCGAATCATTGTAGATGTATACTGTCATACGAACTGTTCGACTATACAAATGGTCAGCACATAAAATTTTTTGAAATCTCCGAAGAAATTTTTCAGATCGGACYATAGCATACTGTTATTAYACAAACTGTCTGATCCAACTCAAKCCCTTGTATGGAAAACACTCTTAGGTGTCAAAGTATCTTCACAAAATTTTTCATAGATTATTATCCAAGGCCCCATTGTAAGAGACACTGGAAGAGATACCGATA
>NW_017534664.1:668974-671573 GCF_001853355.1 Bactrocera latifrons
AAAAAAAAATGTATGGCTTTCAACAAACAAAATTCAARTTAAACGAAGACCTCAATTGACCATTTCATTCTACTCAAACCTAAATATTTTTCAAGCAAAATTTTCTAAATCTGCAACAATTACAATGAAATTATTTTGCAATTGTTTCAAGCGGCAGGCAAAAGGCATACAAGTACATAAATTCCAAGAAAATCGTAAAAAGCAGAAAATCTAAAAATTACATCCGAGACCAAGGGATTTCAACACTGTGTCAGATTGTCTTCAACGACAGCTCACACACACACACACACACAATTGCAAATGCAACACCGTTACTTCACACTGCAGCTAGTACTACTTTTTGTTCGTTTTTAATATGATTTCCCATCGTCCCACTTCTATTGTCAGCTCAGCTCATCTCAGCTAGGCAGCTCTAATGCCCAGCGCAATAACTTAAAAACCGATTGCAGCAGCCGACAAGACGAGGTGTAAAGAAAACGGAATAGGAAGCCAACACTGAGTGAAAAGCAACAAGCTGATGGCATGACAAAGCTACAYAGATTCTTGGATTTGGATTCCCTTATAATTAGTTCACACTTCTTACGTACCTTCACAGGTAGGTTTGATTATGTTTGCGTTAAATTTTTTTTGTTTACATTTCATGAGGGCAATTCAAGGGGCGAGTACTGGGAGTTGGAATGGTCCTGCATTTCAATATAAATTGTTTATTTAATTGTAATTGTGTGTATATTGTATCTCTTTGTAAGTTAATGAGAAAAGTTCGCATTAGCCGCAGGAGGTCAAATAAAGATCGTAAAAAAATTAAAACTGACAGATGTACGGAATTTAAATTAGCTGGTAGGCGCATATTTTAAAAACACGCATAACAATGTCTGTAGAGGGCAACACAGTGTCAAATTACAAATTATACAGAATTAATTCAATATTGATAGCTTTTGTTGKAAAAAATAAAAGGTTAATTAACAGGATAATATAAAAGTCCCCGCCCTAATATAGTAATATGTATTTTCTTTTGGCAAAACTCGTTTTTTTTTTGTTTTATTCAACGTAGTTCTATTTAATGTATCACCCATTCATTATATCGACCCTCTAATTCCAGTATACTATGTTTTGTATGATATGTTCTTTGCTTTAAAATAGGCCCTGTTTCAGCGATCACCTATTCATTCGTCGAAATTTCTTCCCATTMGAAAATTTCGAGCATTCTTTTGAAATAGTAGCTGGGGCAAGGTCTGCAGAACACGGTGGGAAGTATTTTGAAGCCAAATTCATGGATTTTTGCCATATTTTTCACTGACTTTTGACACAGTGCAAYGTCTTGGTGAAGCATCACWTTCTTTTTTCTCAAATGCGGTAATTTTTCAGTGATTTCTCTTGCAGATGCTATGTAATAGTCGCTTTTGGTGATTCTCTTTTTTTCTAGGTAGTCAATAAAAATTATTCCGCGCTTTGGATAGGCTTTATTGCGTGTAGTCCATTCGTATGACTTTCGATTGAACTTCCATTGTCACATATCGACGCAAAAACTCTAGTTTATTAGGCTTGCACATCTCGAAACACTGCTTCGAGTCATCAACTCGAGGCTGCCTTTAGTCAAAAGTTCGCTTAGCGCCATTCAGGTATGTGCCAGACCGGGGACTTGCTATTTGAGTTAACCCAAAATTAACTTATGGACCGAATTTACCCCTGCAGACATCTGCTGAATGAATCACAACAACACTTATGACAACGTTTAGTAAAGACGGTTGTGTCGCGTTGCAGCGCAAAACTTGACGCAAACGCTGACCGCACCAGGATTGAAAGTCAGAATGTATTCGCTGAGATTTGCAAGGAATCATAAACTTTGATCTTCACTGTCAACAATCCGAACGTCTAACGGGCATATTGGTCTAGAAAATAGCTAGCTAGCAGTTAGCTTTGCGAAATATGAGTGATATTGCATTCCGTCGGAACAGCGCCAGACCACAAACATTGACAGTGACTCGCCAGAAGCTACGTGAGGTCAGGAAGTTCTTATTCATCCAAATTATAGTCCGGACTTGGCAACAAGAGATTATCTTTTCCTGTTTGCTCGCCTCTAGGGTGCTTGTGAAAATCAACTGTCCCAATTTCTTCACCAATAGGACCGAGGTTTTCTATGAGAGCTACTTTGTGAATTTTTTTTTCAAATGTGCAACAAGTTATCGAATAAGCGATAAGTATTTGCCTTAAATCAGATCATTTTAACTCTGCTAAATATAATCATCATTCCATTCCAATGCAAAAATAATCGATATATAGGTAGAGGACAAATATATTGATTATTTATAATGGGTTTTCATAGCTTATTGATAAAATTTTTTGTGCTGGATCGAAATTAGTTTATAGAAAGAAGCAATGCTATAGAAGTTCTGCCTTATTTTATCAGGATTATTGAAAATTATATATTTTTTTCTTCTTGCACTGTCGTAGAACAATTGTGTGACCAATTCTTGGTCACTGCTTCCCTGAGTCTTATCCATTATATAGTTGAACAATAATTCCAATTTATCGGTTTGGAAATCCATATCTGTGACACGTAACGTAAGCTCTYTAGTGAATGTTATAAATATTATTTTTG
>NW_017534664.1:673117-683030 GCF_001853355.1 Bactrocera latifrons
CAGTCGACATATAGATGGCGCCACCAGGGGCGCTAGATTCAAAAAGTTTACTTCGGAACACACCTTGTAAAGCATATATTTATAATTACAGTGAAGTATACTGAAGTTTATGGAATAGATGGCACTATAGTCTAAATATTTCTATAACGCGTATTTGTATGTCGAAACATAAAAGGTCATTTAAAAATATTTTCATTCATAAGTACATCTTCATTCGTCCAAAAATTCTTCCAAGCGTGCATTCCTTTGAGATCCAAAAAAATACATAGTCGCAGGGGCCAGATCTGGAGATTACGTTGATGTGGAAGGACGAATCATTCATTTTYATTGACTTGTGGCACTCGATAAAACAGCAATTACAATGTGTTAGGCCAGGAGCCTTTCAATTGAGCTGTTSAAAAATGTAAAGAAAAGCCCATGACGTTTTTTTCTAGTCTTTTAAAAAAGAAACTTGCCCAGCATTTAGTTGACCTTAGCTGACTCAACTGATGGCTGGCTTCTTCTGATAAGATTAATGAAGCATTATTGAGATCATTATTTTCAAACATGTAAGGGAATATGTGGTGAAAAAAGCTGCAATTTAGTATGGCTGATAAGGCAGGCCACTTGATGGAAACGCATTAAAAAGAATTGAAAATAAGGTACAGAAATCTCAAATTTAAAATACGTTAATCTTTTAATATATTATAATGTTTGTATGCCGTTGTAAATGACCCTGTAAAATACACTGAATATTTATGTATTTTTTCTCCATCTGCGAAAACAAACCTCTAGATGTACCATAAATCTCATCAACAATTTATGCAACATTTTATTATTTTTAATTAACGTTTTATTATTTAGATTATTGGCCAAAAGCTGCCGYAAAATTGTAACCATAATTTCACCAGTAATTCGCAAGAAAAGTAGAAAAAAATTTGTGTATTTCGACTTAATAATTCACAGCAAAACATCACAGATCACACCAACCAACATCGAAACAACAATCCTTCTACTCCGATTGGCATAAGCGCCAGCCAGCAACAACTCAGCAATCAGGATTTCCAACCAACTACGCAAAACTTATTTAACCACTAAATGTTTTTTAAGCCAAAAAAAAAACAGAAAAAAAAATATCTGAACTGGCTTAAACGCTATGCAAGAGCTGGAAAAGGCAGTCTGAGTTGCAATATCAGCAACAGAAGCAGCATTTAAGGGGCAAGGGCAGTGAAGCGGGGGTTATGCAACAAGCAATCGCTGCAATTGAAGCCACAAACGTCTGCGCTGCAAGTGCGCAGATGCAACATGCATACATAGATGCAATATRTGAAACGTATGTGTGTGTGCATGTAAACCGAAGTGTGCAGAGTTTGTGGCAGCAACACAGCAGATATCGAAGAAGAAAATTGTCTTCCTGTATGAATTTCATAATTTCCTTGGCGCTGATGGCTGATACAGCAGGCGGCAAGCAAATGCGGATGCGTCGGTAAAGACCACCGTGCATAAGCAGAAGGCGTCTGTAGTGGTAACCAATTTCYTTTTCGGCTAAAATCTCAGCCAAGCACTTATTTGTTGGTAACACTTGATACCAAGCGCATCTATGTGCGTATGTGTATGTGAGCAAAGCTGAATTATAACTTTTGCAAGTGATTAAATGTTTGCGTACACTTTCTTATGCAAACCACACACACACACACACACACAATCTCTCGCATACGTGTGCGCAGATGGGTGCAAATGAATTTACCGCTGTTGTTGTTGCAGCGGATTTGCCAATACTTTGGCTCATTTCAACAGCTTACAAATTATAAATTTCCATTTTAAGCTGYCAAGTTTTCATTAAAATTTTGCCACACACTGTCAGCAGTCAGCAGCAGCCAGCTGATGTGTTTGCATCGTTACTGCAAGCGTTGCAAGTTTGATCAATTTTAAGGGAGGGAATAAAAAGATGTTAGGCTTTCAGAATAAGCGTGGCAAAGGTTCAAAAGCGTTCAACTCAGAGCTCGAGACCAATATGTGGTCCGTAGGGAGACTTTATAACAAACTAAAACAAGAAAAAAACACTAATTTTGTCTACATCTAAGTTGTAATAGCTTTCAAGTCGAGTTAAGGTTATTTAATAAGGTAACAAGAAAGCTTGATCTCGGCTGCATCGAATCTACAAATCTACTTCACAGAAATATGGTTTATGATGAAAAATGGTATCAAAAATTCCTTATCCTGATTTGGTGATCCGATCAGAACAACATGTTCAGAGATTGCAAAATTTCGTGACGATAACTTGTCATACTATTGTGTGCACAAAAAAAAAAAAAAAAAAAAAAAAAAAAAAAAAAAAAAAAAAAAAAAAAAAAAAAAAAAAAAAAAAAAAAAAAAAAAAAAAAAAAGACAGTTTTAATTTCAATTTCGCTCGAAAACCCATTCCACCCAGAGACCATTTCGAAAGATCTTTTGGGCCTACGAAAAGTGAAAGCATGATTGGTTCCAAAATCACTCAATATTTTCAAACGACAGCGCCACGTTAATGTCTGTGAAAAAATTCTTTCCGATTACCAAGATATCATGAAGCGTATTATTACTGCCGATGCGTCTTGAATCTAAAAGCATTACTATTTAAGTCTTAAAAAAGCCGAAATTATAAGCTGACAATTYTTCGTCTTTGTACCACGATTATGAACCGTCTCATTACTGCATTGATTCTTTGTGATTTATTCTTCATGGCTATTCAGCAAACATTAGAAAACTGATTGGCTGATTCGAATGTATACAGACAGATGAACATGGATGAATCGACTCAGGTCGTCAAATTTTATATTCAATTTATTTCCTTTTGTGCTCTTTGAAGCAAAATATTGGACACGTATTTTTCAATTTCAACTCAGTTTGAAAAATTGTGCAATTATGAATTTTCAAGATTTTCAGCGTTAGGCGAATTTTCCACAAGGACCTTCGGGCATGTCTCGATAAGTAGGGTGTCGGTGAATAAAAGAWACCGCTGATTATTTGTGAGAGAGAATTTCAAATCACACTAAAAGAGAATGGATGGCGCAGAGGCAAGTGATGACATGAAGGAATCAAAAATGAAAGTATCGGAACCTATTGCATGGAGCTACCTGTAGATGTCGGGCGACCCTTCCAAGTTTCTTGCAGTTTCTTCCAGGCGGAAGTCTATGTGGTCAGGAAAGCTGTGAATAAAGTACGAAGCGATCAGGGACCATCAAAGCAATTGTCTCTCTTGTGTCAGAGGATGCCGGGAAACTAAATAGTTGATGACATTGTCAAAACTGTCATCCACTTGGCTACCAAACCAGTACGAGAAAGCGGACTTAAGGACAGTTGTTGGTTTAATCACAGATCACAACGCACTAGCATTATTATATGCGAGCAACATGGGCTGTGTTAACAATGACACATGTAGAGAGTGCAGGGAAGTAGGCATGGGAGCGACGCTGGAACACCTCCTCTGCTACCATCTGGCCTTGTCTAAAACTCGGCTTAAATATCAGAATTAAATATCAGGTCTCCTTTAAACACCGGAAAAAGCGTTCACGCTCTGTACACTATAAGTTCAGTTTGTATTAAACTGGAATTCTATGTGACATTACAATGGACACGTACGACCTGGCAGACATACAGGCTACCTTACCAATAGTGGCGACTGTTGCCATTACACTGACAGACTCACCAATAACCTAGTATAAATTTAACAAGATATGTCTATATTTAAAAATCACAAGAAACAACGCACATCAGTGAGTAATATAATAAAATTCTAAATCGATATCTCAAATTGTTTTTGAGTTACAGTCATTTAAGAGGTTACATGGGGTTGCGGYTTTCTAAAAATAAATTTTTKTATTGTCTTATTKAATTTTAAACCCCTTCTAGAATATTGTCCTAAACTTTCAAGTTGAGCTGAGGAATAGTTTTAGAGATACGGCCTTGAGAACTTGTGCGCTCAAGGCCAATTAGGCTAAATGCTGCCGTCTTTAAACGCGTTTTTCTCAAAACTGTGTTTTTGAAGTCGGTTGGCAAGATTTCTCGAATACTATTTAATCAATTTTTATGAAATTTTACACAGGTCCTTGACATACAATTCTTAAAAGCTTGGACGAAGGAGTTTTATTCGAGTACAACTATTTAAAAAAAGTGTCGCGAAATGTTCACTGAAATTTAAATTTTTTTTTTTTAAATGGCTTCCAAAAATCCAATTTTCAGTTCTAAGCTATGGTTTTAACTAAATCGCGCATTTTAAYTTTAGATGAWCGTGYAAGTAGTTATTTTTCTGATTGGTCACCGGAAATGGCGTCGCAATGGCMGAGTTAAATTTTTTATTTTTTTAAGTTTGAATTTCTTTGTTAATTGTGCATGTTTTTAACTATAAAAAACTCTAAATATTTCATCTTTTKTATGAGAAAAAAATGTTGGAAGAATGCTGTTTCCCTTGAAGAGTAACCGCTCATCGGTTAGATATGTAGTAACATTAGCTACGGAACGTACCTAAGATAGTTGTTGAAATCTACCCGTCGCAGCCAAGCATAATAATATGATTTTGATTTCCATTGTTAGCTTTCAGGTCTACAGAAATATATCTACATACTTCGGTAATGTCGAGAAATTTATTGCTTCCTACCAAGTCAGGTATTTTCGGAGATAGATATATATATGGTTGTATTACACTCGTATCAAGGATTTTATAAGTAAATAATTTAACAATCTCCGCCTTAAAAAGTTTATTTTATTATTTCAGTAAATCGATGGCATTCCAAAGAATAATGCGAATTAATTTTGATTGAGCACGTGGCTTCGGTTTGTTTCCAACACTCTTATGATATACGATCTTAAAAAATTTTTAGAGCATTTCGTAACAGATATACTTGTCTGTATTTCGGATGTTTGGGCTTGCCTTTGCAAATACAACTAAAGCAAACTACTTTTTAATGTTTTGGAAACTAAAGTTATGGGGTTTCTAGTACTCGGGTCACAATTTCATCGATCATTTTCCACATAGATTTTGTCAAAATGCAATTTTCTTTTCAAATGTTATTTTGGTATTTTTACATGCTGCTTCAACTAGTAAACTAAAGTCTCCTTAATAGCTTCGAGAGCTAGCAAAATATTTGATAATCAAATTCCTTGCAAAAATGTACTTAAAAAAGCAGACAATGAAAATTTGAGAAATGGWAAATGAAAATTCCTCGAATACTCAAGAAACCTTTTGAAAACAAATCTATTTTTCGCAAATGCAAATAAAAGTAAACTAACCCCACTACTTCCACACAAAGTTATGTATACAAGTACGTGTGTTCGTTTGTATTTGTTAGTTGTTTTGGCTTGCATGTATGATTTTAGTTTCCTTGCTTCTTTGTTTGTTGTAGGCTTTCGGATATTTGCTGATGTCATTGCCAAATCCAAGTTTTCTTTGCAAAAGATGACCTAATCCTTGCACGAGTGGAACACATCCGGTTGYTATGTGTGTATGTGTATATGCGTACTTTAGTATGTTTGTGTGCGTGCTGCTGCCCGCTCTAATGTGCAACCCTTTAACTGGAATGTAAATATATTTCAAGTGCGATGGAGTTACACATGGCTATGTACACAAGCAAGTGGGTGCCCCTTGAAGGCTGCTACAATTTCGCATGAGCAGTTGCACTACATACTTATCACAGCAAAACTCTCACTTTCATCCAAAGCACATGCATATACATGCTCATAGACATATACATACACATATGCATACACACTCACATATACATGCATACAAGTTTTATGTAAGAAGCATGCAGGACATGTGAAAGTGCTCGAGTTTATTTATGTTCGTTTGCAAACAGGAGTGCATATGTGTGTTTACTTGCGTATGGGTGAGTCTGTGCACATAAAACATTTAAATTTCCTAATGCAAATACAAAACAATTCGTTTTGGACATGTTCCTTCTATTCATGCTCACACACACACATACTTATGTGAATATTGTTGAATTTTCTGCTAAATGTCCTTATGCCAAGGCGGCAAGCAATAAAAATTGTTTATAYAATATTCTGCTGCCTGCAAAAACAACCTGTGTTTGTTGGTATGAGTGTGACTTTATTTTTATGACATTTTATTTTTGTCTCTTGCTTTACTCTGGTCGTTTGTAGCCACTGTAAATCCTTCACGGAAGCACCTTTAGTAATTTTTGATGCGACAAGCAGGATATAAACACACATGCAAAAGCATTTATGGGCTCAAGCATGTATGTGTGAACAATCTGTCCGGTCCAGACAGTTCGACAGCATATCATAGTAGACGACAGACCTTCATTCAGACATTACATATCACACACCTTTCTCTTTACATACTCACACACAAACATAAAATAAACTTACATACAAACATACACATACATAACATGCAATCGGTGTGTCCCAGTTCTGCACTTGCAATATTTATTTAGGCTTCTCACTAAAGCACACGCASACATACACACATAAATGCGTGCAGCAGAGTTTTGATTGCATTTAAACATTTATTGCATGTTTTTATTCAGAATATTTTTATGTCGCATTTTTGTTGGATTTACTTCTGGTCTTTGTGGTTGGTCTGTTTCTTAATCTGTGCTTCCTTTTGTATGCAAATTTCATCAGCAAGATATACATATATTCTATAAATTGTTTTATTTGTTTTAGCCGAAATATTTTTCCAACACAAATATTTGCCAGTAAGTCAATTTTAACATTTGTGTTGTTAATTTATTAAAAATTCCTTTCACTTTTCGAAATAATCAATATTGTTTGTCTTGATTGTCATTGTAAATATTTAAATAAAATAAATACATTGTAGTGAAATATTTCAAATATTGCGTATCAGACGTAATTTTTCTTCAATGAAATATCAACTTAATTACGTGTTCTAAAATTTTTGAATATTTAGGCTTTGGAACTGTTCCATCAACTTCCAAAATATATATTATATATTGTGTTGTGTTTTAATTCACATATATTTAAAATGTTCAGGATTCTCTCTCACCGTTAGATAAGTTACCCTATATAAAATGTTATGATATGTACTTTTTATTTTATTATATATTTGTAAATACCAGGTTTGATAAGAATAACACAATTTTATGATTCAAAATACACTTTATTATTCAGTATAATCTACCCGAATATTAATACACTTGCCCAAACGATCCTCCAATCTGTGGTTCCCATCACTGAAGTGAGAATCCGGAAGGTCTGCAAAATTGGCTCAACAGCTTCATTTCTTCATTTGATGAAAAAYGCTTGCTACACATACATTTTTTGAGTTCTGGAAAAAAATGGAAGTCAATGAAGAGGATTTTTTTCTTCTGGAAAACGTCGCATTTGAATGTTTTCTACGTTCCGTTGTTACCGAATGTGGCACCCATTGTGCACACAGCTTTTTTAAAACGCAGAATTTCACTTAAATTATGGATCACACTGCCTAATAAGATGTGTAGAGCCTCCACTAAATCTCTCTTAGCAAATCGAATATCTGCCAAAACCATATCCTGTATTTCTAGTAGTGATGCGCTTTTTTGATGTCCTTCACGTGAATCATCTTCAAGGCCGCAACCCATGTTTCTACCTAATTGTAGGTGAACAATCATTATACACTTTTAATATTCGTTTTGGAATTTCTTTTGGCGCTACACCTTCCAAAAATAAGAATTTTATCACCTTCCAAAAATAAGAATTTTATCACTGCACGATATTCAATTTTTGCCATTTCAAAAACCAAAAAAAAAAAACAAAAAAAAATACTGTGGCCCAACGACACTTAAGGCCTTGTAAACAAGGAATGAATTGACAGACTGAAATGAAACTCAATTCTGAGCTGGCAGCAACGCCCTCTCTTATCGACCGACAATTCTTACGTGGTGCATAAATGATCAGCATGAGGAACTGATTCGGTTTAATCATGTCCGTCGGTAGTGTCCCTCATTTTTTAAGATATGGTTATGAAAGTAACATACGTTATTACGAAGGTGCGGCTGATATCGGATTAATAMAGTGCACAGGTATCATCCTAACAGCACGATCAAACTTAAGCCCTTGTATGAAAAACTCTTTCATTTGACAGGATACATGGAATTTGGCAAAGATTATTATCCGAACTTGTTATTCAGAGTCGGCTAACAATTAAAAKTAAAATAAAAACCTTCTTGTCTTTTATGCTATAAGAATTAGCCTATTAAAGTTTCGCTGCAGCCGATTCAATTTTAAAGTCCCCGACTTGACACAAAGATGTCGCGTGCATAAAGAAGTTGTCGGATCATTAGTTTGAGAATTTGAGATATTTAGTGAAGCAACTTTTGTTATATTGAGAAAAGTGCTTTAAAAAGATTTTGCTTTTTGGAGTGAAAATGAGCGCCCTAAAGAGGCTGTAACCGACGAATACCTCAAAAAATTTCACGAAAGAACTTTTGATAATTGTAAAGTGAAATTTTTCTGGACAGTAGTTACTCTAAAGACCATAGCATTAACGAATATTTGGGTATGAGAAACTTTTGACTAAAAGCAACTACTAGTTAAWGATTCGGACCGTGTTTGGAAATGTTCAAATGTAATAAACAAGAGTTTTTTTTTTACATCGATATTGACAATGGAGGAAACATAGCTCCATTATTTCACTCCAAAGTTCAAGTGATAGTCATTTGAGTGAATTACAAATGATGGCTACACTTTAAAGCGTGAAAAACGCAACAGTCGGCTGGTAAGGTTATGGCGCTGTATTTTGGGATGCATATGAAATTCTTTTTATTGACTACCTTGAAAATGGAGGACTATGATATGGTTCAACTATGCGAACAARCAGAATAAATAAACGATTGTTGTCAAAAAATTGTGTTTTTCACTTTTTAATTGAAATGTTAAAGCAAGATATGTTACAAAATACTTCTACGATAACGTGATGTGCTTTCAATGAATCATTTTTTCTTTTTTGAATTGGTATTTTTCGCAGCTGCTATTTATATTACTTGATTTATTCTCAGTTTGCTTTACCATTTCGTAATGAACAGACTCCATTCAGAACAACGCTTGTAAATCTTGCAAATTTATTACGAAAATTGTAGCTCGATTAGTGCGATGCATTCTGTTCAACGATGTAACTTACTTTTGGTTGAACGGATACGTTGTTAAACAAAATTGCCGCAGTTGGAGTGAAGATAACCCACAAGTCATTATTGAGTCGACGCACTGACGCACTAAGGGGTATTTGATGCAAAAAACCTGTCATAAGTGGTTTTACTAAACTTCGCCAAATGGTATTTACGCCGCATGTTTTACTATTTACAATAAGTGCTCCAACTTGCGCACCCCGCCCACTTTTTACCTCGCTCTCGCCACGGATCCAGTCGGAACCCAATCATTGAGTGTAACGCGTGTCTCTGTTCTCGGCGTTCTCGATWATTTACATAATTTCCCTTSGTTGATACGGCTGCGTGTAGAGATTTACTTGGAAATTCTTTATTGAATATGGAAGTAAAAGGTATGTACTTATGATTAAGTTGTATAACAGTCAMTTTATTCTTAAATTTAAGCATTTAAACTGATGTTGTTAGTTGCCTTTGCAAGAATGTAGTACTTTTACAAAAAAAGTATAACATTTTGTCGCGCCAGAATTCTGGTACGGAAATGTAATTTGGACCTTCTTCTATCCGAAACAGAAGTAGAATTGTCCCCCAACCCACCCCATTTTTATAGGTTTTTTTTTGTGCACGGTGTAATTCTATACAAAATAGCATGTTATAAGGTTTTGTTTTTTTTTTCACAGATTCTGCAGCAATGGTGAAAAATATCACCCGAATGGAATTATACGATATTATAAAGGAGTACAAAGGAAAAAAAAATGAACGAAAAATTCACCTTTCTGGAAGATAGAATTGCTCAGTTGACGTCATGCCCAACAGAGGATAGAAATGTTTTGTCT
>NW_017534664.1:685275-697475 GCF_001853355.1 Bactrocera latifrons
TGTGTGTGCGCTATGAGTAATGGTAGCAATTGGTTCATATTTCTTTAAAAATGAAACTGAATGAATTCGACTTCTAAATGATCATTCTTTGCTGATAGAGCCAAATTGACTTACATATCACACGTATGGGTGCAACTTTCGAATATAGCAAAAATTATAATTTAACTATGTTCATCGGCATGAGATATTTATACAAGTTTAAATTTGCTCTAGTAAAGAGGTGCTGGTGTTAGAACCCATTAGAAGCATGAATCACTCCTGTTATATTAAACAAGCATTAGACATAAATCATCTCAATAAATAATGCATTTGTTATTCAAAAGCTTAATTTGATTCCGTAATACAGCTTTTAAACTCTAACATCGTTTTTTAATACCCTCTTCAACATGGGAAATATTAAAACTTAATTTYAAAATTTCCACCATGGCCAAAAATCGCTGTTGCCAAAATATGCTGCACGTAAATGTAACGTGCTAAGACAGTTTTTGAAAAAGGAACTTCACACACGCTTACAAAACTCACCGATTTCCCTAAAATGCCGTCTAATACATGTTTTTATAGAAATGTATTATAAAAATATATTTTCAAATAAGAAACACACACGTGCGATTCTTGTTGCACAAAGTTTCATTCAACGYACTCGTAGCACATAGTCTGCTTTATCCCTTTTCAAATGGCGTACGCGTCTGCCACATGCATGTGCGGCATTATGATATTTACAAAAATCAAAAGTCCACAAAAAAGYGCTCACAGAAAGCAACATACTCTAACGACATAATAATAAATTTAAATATGAATTGCGTTGAAAACTCACTCGCCACTTTAGTGGATGGGAGACCGCGTGGCGCTTAGAAAAAATGGAAATTTCGCTACTAACTCGTCGGCAAACATCAAAAGCACTAACAGCAACAACAACTACTCGCAGATGTAGTCATGACAAAAATACGCTTTACACACMCAAGCATGCATGCATATGTGTGCGTGTGTTTGGTGGCCATAAGTGGAATGTGCATACTTCTAGGCGCGCCAGCGTATCCCTTAATGTGCGCTCAGCGCCTCATCTGTTTATGTCAAAACAATAATTTCTCCAATCCCATTTGAATTTAAAGCTTTCTAAAAATGCCAGAAAATGGCCGCCTCACTTGCCTCTTAATGTATGTTGCTGCTGCTGCTGTGTGTGTGTGTGTGTGAGTGCGTGCGCACTGAATGTGTCAACAGCCCTTTTTGAAAAGTGTAACGGCCACCAAGATGTGTTAACATTTGCCCAGATCGTTAATGTTTGTCATATATCTTGCTTAGCCGGCAGTAACAAYAACTATAACGCAATTTAAGCGCATCCTTGGCGCCTCTTCGGTTGCCACACAGTTTTCGCCATGGAATTTTTTTCAATTTTTCCACTTTTTTTCTATTGTTAGTAGCTCATTCTCTGGCCACTTTACGCCTTGGTGACCTTTTACAAGTCCACCGCTTTTTATGTTCTCTCTGCCACACGCTCTGYTCCTGTAATTCAATCTCACATTTAAGCAGCTCAATTTCAAGTGTTGTTGTGTATATATATAGATGTGTGTGTGTGTTTTTTTGTTGTTGCCTCTTTCAATTTTGTATAAATATAAATGAAATATGTTAGTTGGTTGTTGTTTTGAACTTTTATGCCAACTTTCGACATAAACATATCCTTTTAGTGGCAATCCTTTTCACTTACTTTGTACACACACTCATATATGTATGTGTATTCATACGTTTACATATTCTGTCCGTCTTTTTAGTGTTTGTTGTATCTGCCACATTTTATTTTTTGAAGTTTTATAGCCTTACACAGTGGACATTTCCGTACTCGCCTTTGTAYTATTGGAGGACTCAAGCCTATAGCTGGCCAAATTGATAGTACTTGTATGTAWGTATGTGTATACATATATTCAGCAAATAGGAGTGTGCTTGTGCTTTTTGAAAATATTAAGAAATAGCATGTTTGTAASTTCTCTATTGATATTTTTAGACCTTGTTATATTTGGCTAAATGCAATGTAKTTTTGGCTTGAGCTTCAAGCAAAAACTTGAAAAGCATTATATCAGTGTAAAGGACTAAATATATTTCGATAATCTCCCTTTGCTTTTTCATTAAGTTGCATATTTACCAAATATTGTTTATTTAAGTAAAATATTCAATTCAAAAAAATTAAAATAATTAAATCATAATTTTTATGTCAAATTGAAGRGCACAACTACACATTCAAAACTCTRAATAAGTGGTCAAASTTKRCAATCTATCCTTTGCAGGTAAGAATTGTAAATTGTTTTATACATTTTATAAAATAGATTCACGGCTAATTTTTAGAAAATCGTTTGCCGAAGTTCAATACCTTTGACTCCATATAGAACATATAAAAATAATTGTTGACCTCAAAGAAGATTTCTTAACCACTAATAAAGTAATATATCACTCATAACTGAATTTCCAAAAACATAATCGGCCTATTACTATTCGCAACACCATCATTCATCTTGAGACCCAGTATTCATTATAGSATGAYACGAGAATATTAGACAGAATGCACCACGCCGGCATGTAGTGAAGAAGATATAGCAACCGTTGCTGAGAGTCTAAACGAACACTGACGGCTCTCAGCGCCATTCGTAGCAACACGACCTGACGCATAGAACGACTTGGCGCATTTTTCGTCAAAATCTTAAATTGAAAGCGTACAAAATACAGCTTGTGCAAGAGCTGAAGAAGATCCGACGTTTTCGAGCTAAATTTTGTTTAACGACGAGACCCATTTCTGGCTCAATAGGTATGTAAACCGCAAAATTGCCGCATTTGGGACAAAGAGCTAACTGAACAAATTCAAGAGCTGTCATTTTGTTCAGAATCATCAGCAAATATTTCTTCATAAATGATGCCGATGAGAATGTACCCGCAATATCGACCCTTATGGCGCCATGATAACCGACTATTTGATGCCTGGAAAAGAGCTCGTCATCTCGGCGGCACTTGGTTTCAACAAGACAGCGCCACTTTCCTCACATTGTATTAAGTAACGGATTTATTATAATTGCACGTTTTGGGCCAGTAGATTGGCCACCAAGATCGAGTGGCATCATACCGTTAGAACTTTATTGTGTGGGGATATATAAAGTYTACAATCCCGCTTTGAAATGCTCGAACGAGTCATCGATAATTGGACTCAATKGATGGACCATCTGAAACGTGGCCRTGACCAACATTTGAATGAGATARTCTTAAAAAAATAAATGCCAAGRAATGTTCTTACGAATGATTATAAACGTTCTTCATTGAATTTGAAGTTTCASTATCTTTCTGTAAAAAAATAGGGAATACGGATGGAAAATGCAATATAAAATTTAAAAACATTACTGGCCAGCTAAATCCTGTTATGGCCTTATTATAAATGTATATCAATATTACCATATTGAATCTTCAAGAGGAAGGACGTGTGCAAAATTTCACATTGATAACTTAAAAACTGGGTGATTAGTTCGTGTATACAGACAAACGGACATGAAAAAATCTACTCGGGTCGTCACGCTGATTATTCTTTTTTATCATTCATAAGGTAACCGACGAAGCGTTCTGGGTGTTACAAACATTGTGGAATACTTAATAAGCCTCTTGCGGACTTATTTCTTTTTACATCATCCTTAAAAAAATTGTATTTTAAGCCCATTCACCAAACGCTGCTCTGGTGTAATTCTGTTTGTTATGAAAAGACAAACCACACACATTTTGTTGTATTAAGTAAAAGCTGCCAAAAGTACTCGTATCAACTCCAGAAAAACTATTGCTAAAGTTACGGACAGTGTATGCCAAACATAGTTTTTTTTATGGACGAATACTTAAAATAAAACCAAAAATTACCTTATATGGGCATATAGTTGAGTTGACCCATAAAGTTAACACTCTAAACATGTGAAATGAAGACTCATTAGGGAATGTTMGTTCAACGTGAGATCACAAACGACTGAAAACAACAATGATTATGTAAAAAATGCACGTAATGCAATGAATCCGTGGAAAAACGCAATCATTTACAGACTTGTSCACCCTTCATACTCTCCACATCTGGACCAAAATTTTCTCTCCACAGCCCAAACCGCCAGTTCGAAGGATTGACTAATATGTTGCTGYCTTCGAAATACAAATCGAATCGAATTTTACATAAAATGTGTACAAGTATTTTTCATAAAAACAAATAAATTATTAAACTCTTCTTTGTTTTTTACTAATAAATTGAATCTGCTAAAACCTACCAAAAACACTTAATATCATTATTTTTTTTTTTATTTATTTTTTATTTTTTATTTTTTATTTTTTTTATTTATTGGAGGATGGAGTCCTGTGTACAAGTTCACGCAAGTGAGGAAAGTTTTCTGATCGCCATTCACGTGGGAGTGGCCAGAAACGATTGTTTTACATATGACTCAAGCAGCTCACGACTTCCGGTCYTTGACCAAGTATCCTCTGGGTAGCCTAAGAACATCCGTTTGAAGGTGAGCTAAAGTGAGAAGGCGAAACATTCCCTGCATAGGGTTGTGCGCTGGGTTTGGGACCCGCCACGTAAAAAAACCACCCCAATGAAAACGCAACAACAGCCTCGGATGAGAGACCCGCCGGGGGAAGCAGATATAAAACTTTTGCCCTTGTGGGATTGAAGGTAGAGTACCGATGGTGGAAACGTTTCCATTCCACTTGTTTAATTTCGTGAACGTGGCAGTCTAGCATATTACAGAGGTCATTTCTGTCGTGTGGCTCATATTGTAGGGTTGGCGCTGATTCAAAAAACCGAGCTGCGTGGTCTGCATGTTCATTTCCCATAATGCCAACATGTCCTGGTACCCAGAGCAGTGCAACTTKATGACTGTATTTAACGCATAAGTCGCGAATATTCGATATAAGTGACGCAGTGTTGCGAATGTTACAAACAGCAGATAGACAAGAAAAGCTATCCGAGCAAATAACAAAATTGCCTTTGCTATGTATCGCATATTCTAGTGCTTTGAAAACGGCAAAAGCCTCGGCTGTAAATATCGACGAGYAACAAGGAAGAATCCCGCCTGTAATAACTTCTCCATTTGGTTTGGTGAGAGCAAAAGCTGTGTTTATCGCTTTGGACCCGTCTGTGTAAATTGCAGTCCAATTGCTTTCTTCATAGGTTTTCATTAAGATATTTAACTGAGATGCTCCGCCGCATTTTACATGCTCTTCACACTTTGTATTTTGTATGAGAAAAACTAATTCTAGGAAAACCRTATTTCCCTATTCGTCACATTTTCGATAAGTTTTCTACAGCGGTCGCAAARCCGCCAATACCTCTCAATATAATCTTCTTTTGAATCAATTAATTATAAGCAAGCATACTAATTGCTTTAGACTTAATTTAAGAGGGGTTTGTAAAACTCAACAGTTTTTCATGGCCATCATTTTGTGGTGAAGGTGTTAAG
The DNA here is from genome assembly GCF_001853355.1 of Bactrocera latifrons. Classification (NCBI taxonomy): domain Eukaryota; kingdom Metazoa; phylum Arthropoda; class Insecta; order Diptera; family Tephritidae; genus Bactrocera; species Bactrocera latifrons. The sequence continues at coordinate 690,735 of NW_017534664.1, forward strand.
TTCAATTGACAGGCAGACCGCAACAATTGCTGTGACACGCATTTTAACGCATTACAAGTACTTGGGCAAATAACGCCTGCACTGGCTACCAAGCGAACCAAAAGGTAAATTTTTGAGATAGTTATTTTGTATTTTTTATACAAAAGTGTTAACAGAGTASTGGCAGTTAGGAATATTTTCTAACKAACGTTAGTTGTCAGAGTTGTCTATAGTTCTGGAGTWGCAAACATTTCAATATTTTCTTGTCAAGGGTTCAGCTGCTTTCGCTTTACAGAGGTTAAGTGGATCATCYTGTGTGAACCGCCGAAGACGGATCACTTTACAACACGACAATACGAACTCACACACATCGACTGAAACAACAGCATTTCTGAGCACTTAAAACACCAATTTGATGAGTCATCCGCCATATACTCCTGACTTGCCACCGAAGGACTCTTCTGTTTTTCGAAACCTGAGGGGGCGGTAGATGCACTCAGAACGATGCGTTCAAAATGCAGAGWGGCAAAAAAATGAAGTGTTAGGCTCAAACTGTTCTGTCGATACATAAGAGTTTTTTTCTATCTAAATATTTTCGTGACCACAAAGGTACGGGTTTAAAGTGGGATTCTCGTTACATTTACCGCGGCGTTCAGAACGAARTCTTTAAAAAAAGACTATACTTTGTCATACCACTAGAAGAAAGAGGACTTCATATAGACAAAGATTTGTAGATATAAATGAGACATGAACGTCAAACTTCTAATATTACTTATATTTAATTCYTCAAACGACTGCATTGTAGGGATCCAAATGGAAGCGTGAGCCGCGCTGTACTTTATTATATTATATAGCATTCCCCCCGTGGCTCAATGACGGCTACATCGCATATTAGGTTGCAGGYTAGCCGGGTCACCACGTCGCCGTGATGAATGGGTATATTCAAAACCATAGTTTTGAGGACTTAGAACACATCTAAAGTATATTTTACGAAAAACTTTAGAACCCGGCATTTTTGTTCGCTGGGTTGCACCACACTTATGCCTCAAGTGCTTGCATACGAACACATGGGCTTACGCATTGCAAAAAGGTGGTGAAAAACATGGAAAAAAMAACTTAAAGCAACTTCGTGCAACTTCATGCAACCACTAAACGTAAGCGTTGCACTTGCCACCGGGATATAAAATGCATTTTAATGCCGAATAAAAACGAAAYGACACTGAAAAGCGTTTCGAATGCGTGGGGAAATAAACCGTTGCCGCCAACGCCAGGGTGCCTTAGGGTAAGTGCATGTTGCTGCCACGAAGAATGAGCCGCCGTTGAGCGGTATTATGGGGTATTTGGYTGCGGTGCTTAAGGTAACAAAAGACGCGTAGCGCAAAACTAAACTTAAAGCAGGCGTCAAAATGTCTACCAACGAGGTGGAACACAATAAAGGCAAACAGAAAAAAATAACGGTAAATAAGTACAGGAGTGAAGTGCTGCAACACGACCACACAATAATGCAACAGACAGTCGACAGTCACATGGCGAAACGTAGACACGACGGCGGGGCAACCGCACATTTGAATGGCAAGAAATGGCAAGTGAGCGCTATAACTGTGAGCTGTGCGGTATGCAAGTTTCGCATTACCCGCAAAGGACATGCCAAGTGGAATGCCACTGTCTGTTAGATAACTGCAACGAATTKCATGCCGCTAAAGTTGTTGCTGTTGTTCTACACACGCTTGCTGTGCCGTTAATGCCATTACTGCTTGGCACAAATGGTATGTTTGTTGTTGTTCTAGTTGCTAATCCAGCCGGCAGACAGGTTAAATACGCCACAAGGACACGCCGCATGTGTCGCCGCTGGGATGATAACTGCCACAATAAGAACTTTATGCTCGTTCGCCAGTGCACCGGCAATGCCAAAGCCGCCGCAAACAGACTGGAAAAGCTGCTCGCCGYGCTGCTCAGCACCAGAGAGGAAGARCTGAGCGCTTGCMGGAAAAAAAGTGYAAAATCCAAACAAAAAAGTGGYAACACAAACAAAACCGGAACTACAAGATGCGTGTGGCAATACTTTGCGACAACATCTAATAGCAAAGTTTTAGAAACCGCAGCGTTGAAGAAAACACACGAAGTCGGCGCTACACGATACGACGATAATGGCAATAAACAAATTGCCAATTCGGTGYTTTCGTTCGCAGCTACTTGTCTGCGCTTACATGTTCATCTGCGTTGGTATGAGTTTGCATTCGTTTGTGCGCGCGTGTGCTTTGTTTGAGCTTTTGTGGCATCTCTCTTGTGTAGTTGCATCTTGAAATGAAAGTTTGTGGTTTATCAACATGTTAGGCGTCGTTTGACTTCGTGCAGAGTTTCCCGTTAACYAGCCTCATTTCATATGAACGAAAACAACAGCAGCTACAAAGCAATTAAACGATGGTAAAGGTGTCGGCAGTAAGAGAAAGGATGTTAGAAGGTAATAGAGGTGAAATACAAAAAATGAGAGCGGTTGCAGAAGAAGTGGCATAAAGTTAAGATTTTTTTTTTTGTTTTTTTTTGGTTTTTTTAAGAATTCTTTTACATCATCCCTCTCCGACAAATTTGGCAATTCGGCCACTTTTATACCCTGAACAGGGTATATTAAGTTTGTCACGAAGTTTGTAACAACCAGAAGGAAGCGTCGGAGACCCTATAAAGTATATATATATATATGTATATAAATGACCAGTATGTTGAGCTGAGTCGATTTAGCCATGTCCGTATGTCTGTCTGTCTGTCGTATATATATGAACTAATCCCTCAGTTTTTAAGATATCGGTTTGAAATTTCGTAAACGTTATTTTCTCTTCAAAACGCCGCTTATTTGCCGGAACTGTCGATATCGGACCACTATAACATATAACTGCCATACAAACCGAACGATCGGATTCAAGTTCTTGTATGGAAAACTTTCACATTTGACAAGATATATTCACGAAATTTGTTATAGATTATTTTTTAAAGCAACAATGTAATATCCGAAAAAATTGTTAAGATCGGTTAACTATAGCATATAGCTGACATACAAACTGAATGATCGGAATCAAAGACTTGAGTGGGAAACTCCTCATTTGACGATATATCTTCACAAAATTTGACATGGACTACTGCTTAAGGTAATAACACAATCTCCGATAAAATTGTTAAGATCGGCTTACTATAGCATATAGCTTCCATACAAACTGGACRCATAGTTACTAAAAGAAATGYACCTGTGAARGATATATTRGCTTCGGTGCAACCGTAGTTATCGTTTTTTCTTRTTTTTATTTAATTTTTAAATTTTGTGATCCCAAAAAAGATGGAGATCGAAAAAATTAATTGCTCAAGGTGTTTTTTCGGAATATCTATAAGACTTATGTTTATGGATCACCAACGATGTAGAACTTTCTCCAAGTGGATTGACTTCACAAAAATATCAAAATTTATTTTATGAAAATCCTATTGATGTCATCCGACCACACGCCATACATGACTCAAATCTAATATAGTCTGCAGTCAACGCTTTTACGATKCATAAATTCGTCTGGGTGAAACCGCTCGCGATACCTAAAGTATRTATTAAGTTTACAAAAAGTTTGAAACACGCAGAAGGAGACCTTATAAAGTAATTATATACTGGATGAACTGAGTCGATTTGCCCATGCCCGTCTGTCCGTCGGTATATAAGCGAACGAGTCCTTCAGTTTTAAAATATCGATATGAAATTTCTCACATGTTTCACTTTTCCTCTCCAAGATAGTGTTTGTTTATCGGAACCGCCGATATCGGATCACCATATCACATAGCTGYCATACAAAGTGAACGATCGGAATCAAGTCCTTGTRCGGGACTCTTTCTTATTTGACAAAGTATCACCATGAAATTTAGCGCATATTATTATCCAGGGCAATATAATATTACCCAAGCGAACATGTTTTTGAAATTGGACCACTATAAACCAAACCAATTTCTTGTAAAAAAAATGTTTTTTTTTTTTTTAGTTTTGACGAGTATTCTAGTTTCGGTGCCATCGATTTTAAATTTTTTTGTTTGATATGCTCTGAATACTGTAGTTTATTAAGTCCCGAAATGTAGTTATATGCTCTATGAATAGCAAGTCATTAAGCATTTCACCGTATGTCTTCTCTAACGCTTTCTTTCTGCAACAGTGTTGAGGTTCATCGAAAGCGCTGCTTGGCAAACGAGAGAAAACACTGCTACCCGAATCTCCTCTGACACCAAATGTGTGTAGTGACCATATTGAATGATCAAAATTGACCCGGACTGTCAAAATATACATTTTCACATATTTTAATAGAAACCTTATAATTACCTTCAAAGTAGGCCTCTAAAGGAAAACAAGAAGCCCAATGCTTAATCTAACTATCCTTTTACTTTATGTTGGTATTTTGGGTTTCAGATAATTATTGCGAGCTTCATTCGTTAGATTGTGGCACAGTTTCGTTGGCATATTTATAAACCCACGTCTTGTTACCAGTAATGCTGGGTTTGATGAGTGTAATGTTCTGAATTAGGTTCCGAAGCATCTCTTTTGTGACCACTAGGTTAGGTTAGGTCGTAGGGTCGATCTTAATCGATGGAGCTAATTTGGTCAGATGTTCCTCCCATCAGTTACCCAAAACTGTTTTAAATGGATCACCAGAATCTTAAAGGTCAACAAGGCAGTTCGGCTAATGTTAGAAGAAGATTCTCCAAACCTGTATCTACCGACATATTATATTTAAATCGCGGTTTGGTAAAAGCCGGATAATAGAGGAGAAAGTTAAGTTCTGGTTGTTGATCAGCACTTGCCTTGCGACTTCAATTCAAAGTCGTTTTTGCAAAATATTCAATAATAATAATGATCTTCATYGAATGCTGGTGGCACTCAAAAACTTGTTTTTCATTGAAACACAAAATGTATATCAACACATTTTTTAYAGATGCTAGTTTTCAAGAGAAAGGTTCTGTAGAAGATTCGATGGAACGACGACATTCATATAATTCAGCGAATTAAGTGATAGCGGTTACGCTGGCTAGGTCATGGCATCCAACTGGATGAAAACGMTYCAGCTCTGAAAGTTTCWATCCCACCGAGGGAAGCACAGAAAAATGAAGACGTCCACTCCGTTGGAAAGACCAGGTAGAAAAGGACTTGGCTACACTTGGAATCTCCCCAAMTTTTCWWAAAAAGCTACAGACACTGATTCGCRCTATTTCAAGTAWTTTAATCCCGATGGGTAACTWTTCAAMCGAATAACGAATAAAAAACCAATCTTATGGAGCAAGTTCCAATATTCGAGCTAATTGGTCGCCAAAGAAAGTAAAATTTTGTATTATTCATTCTACTCAATACCCTAACTGTTTCTGCTTTTTTACATTCTAAATGCGCACCCCTCGTCTTTTTCTCACTTTGCCGAGTTGAATGTGTCATGCAATTTGGTCGCATTGACACCTTCCGATTCCAGGAAGTAAGTAAAAGCCCAAAATACAATACACAAAGGGATCATTAACACGTGACTGTGCCACAAGCGAACACGGAAAAAACTTGCGAGTCCAAAAATGAAAACCGTGTAACAACAGCACAACAATTGGCAGCTTCATGACACCTCCACCGCCAACACTTCCCCCCAACAACGCATTAATTTCACATGAAGCAGCGCAATGGTGTTAACGGCAAACATAAATAAATGAAAATAAAGTAAACACAGGCAAAAAAATAAAAATAAATTAAATAACAACAACCAAAATGTATTGAAGGAAAGTGTCAAATTTTTACAGTTGCACTTACGCTTGCAAGTCAAAATATGGCATGCCACCAAGGAATCGCCCTCAAAAATCGACAGGTACATTTGTAGGTGTGTGTGTGTGTGTGTGTGTGTCTGTATTTGAATTGTATTAAACACGCCAACAATGCCAGCACAAAAGGTGAATCGTGTTGAGTGTGAATGAAGTAGCCAAAAAATTAAAACCCAACTTCACACCTTTGTAAGGTTTCACGGCAGCACTCCTCGTTTTCCTTCCTTACCTTCGGGAGGGCAAAATATTATGACAAACTGCGAGCTAAACAAAGCAACACATCTCAAATAATACATATGTATATTTGTACAAAGATATGGTTTGACAACTCTCACTCCATTCAGCGTCGATTTTTATTTGTGTTTATGTTTTTATGGTGTTCGTATTGCATTTGTATTAATGTGATTGTGTGTTTGTGTTTATGAAAGTGCGAATTTTGTTACTTTTTATATACTCTGAGGTGGTAAAATTTTATTTACGTCGTAATATTTGGAACTTTTTTGTTGTCATACATTGTGAAATATAGTATTTAGAGYATTCTACATATAAAGCTTAGTGATGAGCAAAAAGTTAGACTAGGTATCATCTGAGCTTCTTAAATCACTTTCTATCTTTTGAAATTATTAKGACAGGTCAAAATAGACGTGCTGAAAGAACTAAACCGATATGAATTTTAGCTAACTCCAAAAACTTGATAATCAGATGTCGTGTCATTAGTTTATGAGTTATAAAATTTTGTGTTGCAGCCACCTTTGTTATTGTTTTAAAAAAAAAAATATTGCTTTTTGAACCGAAAAAAAGTTGAAACAAAAACTTGGCTTAATGAGAAGTTTYGGACACTTCTTCAGGGAAATYAACCATCAAGGAGTTTCAAGACGTGGTAAAACGAGTTCTGAAGACGGTGAACGCAGTCGACTCCCACAATAGGTTGGTAACGACGAAAACATCAAAAAAGTC
>NW_017534664.1:700735-702130 GCF_001853355.1 Bactrocera latifrons
ATATACACAAGTTTTGACTTGTTCTAACCTTAGAGCTACATTGTAATGGTAAAAAACATTTAGAATAATAACTTCAATATAYAATTTCCTTACTCAATCACCGAAAGATTCCTAACTGCAGTTTTTTAATCAAAATTTCAGACAAAACGTAATTTAATTTGCTACAAAAACACTTAAGCAACTCCAACAGAAATCTCAACTGCCTTTAATTAATTTACTTGTAATTAAATATAAATTTTCGGAGACTTTATTAATTCGTCTAACCGCACTTCATAAAACGGAAAAGCTGCATGGCTGCTCAATRAGCACAACAAACGTCTATTTTCAACTGCCAAGATACACAGACATACGCACACACATRCAAACATACAAATATGAGCTGTTGCAGTGGCCACAGAAGTTTATTAAAACTCAGCAACCTTAGCGAAGTAAATTAAACCAATGCTTACCAGCATAAAGACGGCGTTAAGCAAACGAAAACGGATGTATGCCACAAACACACACAAATATGCATATATACAAATATTTATATATATATATATATGTATGTAAGGATGTATGCAAATAAGCACAGGAAGGAAGAGCAGAAGAAGAAGAAGATTAATTTYACGAACGAGCGCTGTGAGCTTTTTATGCGCTTACCGAGATGCTACCAATTTGAAAGCGTGGAAAAAAGTAAGCGAAGCGTCAGCAAAACCAACAACAACAGCAACAATGGATACAAAAAAGACGCAGAGTTAATAAAATTTCCGCTTTATACTCACAACTGCATGTCGGTATAAGTGTGTTCTTGYTGTTGTTGTTTTTGTTGTCGGACTCAAGTAATAGTGGTCACGTGAAAGCAACACTCAGCCAGCAGCTGCGCATATCATAGGAGCCACAAGAAAGTTGCAGCGCAACGGAGCCACAAGCCAGCGCTCGAAGACTGAGTGCAACTGTAAATGGCAAAGCGGGAGGGAGGGCGGATGGCGTTTGAGCGTCAATGAGGGTGGAAAGTGAAAAATTTAATGCGTTAATCTTGATTCTAATAAATCTTGAAGTTGTTGCCACTTTTTCACTTTGCCAACTCTACAGTTTTTTTATGATATGCAACACTGCGCATTTGYATGTGTGAGTGTGCATATGTATTTGTGTGGGTAAGTAAATGTGCGTACACTGATAACTTTATTGGCGACGGCAGAGTCATTATGAACCGCCGCTTACCGCGCAGCTCGCTCGGCCACAGGCACGGAAGGGTTAGAGGCTTTTCGGCTATGCCACAGATAAACACAAACACACACACACAAACGTATACACATATAAATTCAAAGTTTACATGCTTAACGGTATTAGTTTAAGCCAATTTAACTACTTGCTCGCCTGCAGAAAGTGCATTTGTTGGTTGCTCCCCACACA
>NW_017534664.1:703421-713841 GCF_001853355.1 Bactrocera latifrons
GATTCAATAATGATTTTCTTTTTCTTTTATTTTATGAAAATATTTATTTCATTAATAAGTATTCGCAATAGCGGTATTCGGCAGAAACTTAACTTTATTTTGATAAAAAAAATTAATAGATATTAATAGAAAAAAAAATCTGGACGTTTGAAGGGTAGAAATGTATGTACCAATACAGATACTCCTTTAAATATATCGATTATAAAATTTATAATTAAACATTAGAACATTAAAGTTAAGAAGTTCGTTAAAATGTCTACTTAGTTTTACGATTTAATGTGACGAAATCGAGTTTTAGATATTCAGGTGGAAGGTGGAAGTAAAGCAKASCSTAAGTGATTACRGTCAGTTGGAGCGCGCGACCCACCGATTCGCGGGGTCCGTAGCCTTTGCTACTCTTGCTACGTGGCTAATCCCGCTCTGATTGTTTTGCAAAWCACCYAGAAAAGATWAYTCAACCAAATTGGCYAAAGAAMAACTTTGAGTTTTCCAGCTTAGCCCATACAGTTGACGAGTCWCTCGAGTCTTTTAAGGCTTCACCATCTGAAATTATTAGAATAATAAAAGAGCTTRACCCAAAAAAGTCACCAGGACATGATAATWGAAATATTCTACCTTTGGAAGTGTATAAAACATTGGAGTCTTATTTAAAAAATATACAATTTATGGTAAAAGTGGGAGATTTCATATCGAATGAAAGACAGGTAAGKKCTSGTGTACCACAAGGCAGCGTTTTAGACCCAACTCTATACATCATATATACAGCAGATTTTCCTATTGCTAACAATGTATTGACTTTAACTTTTGCAGGTGACACAGCTTCAGTAAGCCGTAACAAATGSCACATAATAGCATCAAAAATATTAGCGGAGTACTTGGGTTCTGTCGAAATATGGCTAGCCAACTTTCATATAAATGTGAATGAACAAAATTGTAAGCACGTTACATTTTTGCTTAGATCAAAAATACTGCCCGGCAGTAAAAATTAACAATGTTTTAGTACCCCAAGCGAATTAAATAACTTACCAAAAAAAAACAGGAACTTACAAAGTTCCTTTATACAATGCGGTCACAAAGCCGATTTGCAACTAATATTGATATAATACAAAGGTTTCAATCGAAAATGCTACGAACAATTATGTGTTCCCCAYGGTACATGCGTAATGAAAATATACATAAAGACCTTGGTATTTCTATGGTAAAGAAAGAAGTATAAGGTAAATAGATTAAATATATATCTAAGCTCCGAGATCACACAAACACTTTGGCTATTGCTTTGGTACTCGATAAAACACGACTTAACAGAAGATATATGGCGGCGTAGTAAGGAGCTTGAGCTTATCTAGTTTTTAAATAGATTTAAGACTTTCTAACTTATTGATAGGCTTTTAAACTAAAAATAATAAATAAATAAATAAGAAAGCCATAGCAAACAAAAAAAGAAAAAAAAAGCTGTTCAGACGCCACAACAAAGTGATCAATACTACATTCCAACAGTTCGTGAAGCTATATTAGCGTGGTTTTCAGCAAACGTTATGGCCACCCGCTCCAACCGGAGTTAAAGAAAATACTATAATCATATATTTATCAGAAAGCCTAAATGACACTACTCAAAAGAAGTTCCATGCAAAATGTTGAATACCAGGTATGCACTAAGAAGCTTCGAAAAATACTAATAAAAAAAGTTAGTAATAACTGTAGTAGTCTAACAAATTTTTAGATATGTTCAAAAATACTTCGGGACTATGGAAACTATTATATTACCATATTTTTTGTGTAAAGAGATTTTTATTTTAATTTTGTTTTACCACTTTGCATGGCAGCCCTCTGATAAAGTACTTCAATCTGAATAAYATATGTTCGGATATTATAGCATTGCTGTGTATAAAATTCACGGTTTTTATCGGTCAGTTAATTTGGCTGCTATATAATAGTGATGCGAACAAAATAATTTATTCGCAGATTGTATTAAAAAAGTGTTTAATATAAGAATTTCATTTGGATCGTCGAGTTACTGAGGAGAAAGGAATGTGCGCAAAGATGGCGGATAGACTAAATTGGTTAAGCTCGACACTTTCATCATTTATATATATTTTTATAGGRTATCTGACGTTACTTTCCTCTCAAAGAAATAACTGTTATTACATATTTTCGACCGGCTAGAACACGACATCACGGGAGTACTAAGAAACACTCGGAGGGTTGAAGTAGAAAAGTTGCTCAATCTACGACCAATTGACATTGCCACGAAGGCCTTGCAGCGAAATCAGCTGCAAGATGATGAATGCGTTAGGTGAGTTTTACACAAGAACCTTCGGATATAGTGCGATAAGCAGGGTTTCGCTGAATAAACTACAAAAAATCCCTCGTGCGTTATTTGGGAGAGAGTCAAATTAAAAGCGCCATCCGTGCAGGAGCAAGCGTGGGGATATCGGGATCTATTGCGGGGAACTAGATTTCAAGCAATGCAAACCGTTGGAATGCTATATGATCGCCAAGATCATATGCAAGGGGGACAACGTTTGGCCTGGTTATAGGACTCAACTTAATGCCACATTCGAGACGTATGACCATTAGTAACAATGACGCAGGCAGAAAGTGCAGGGAAGTAGGTAAGGGAAATACGCTGGAGTACCTCTTCTATTTCTTTCCGATCTTGCGTAGAACTCGGTTTAGATATCAAGGGAGTTCAAAACAAAATCTGGATACCTTCCTTACCTTTGCGACATACTTATAGCAATACTACATGCAAAATATACTCTATGCCCCGCCAAAACTTCTGGATAAATACATTATTGACTTCAATAGATCAACAAAGTTTCTGGCAATTTTTTTCACAACGGCTTAAATCAATGGAGGAGGGTCGATTTTTATACTCCTGCAACGTGTTCCTACAAAGTAAAATAGTTTTGTCCATCTAACGGTTGTACGCTTCTCCTAAAATTAAGTGACATAGATTAGGGTATTTTCGTATTTTGTCAATAGATGTCGTTGCAGTCGTATATCTTCAGTTCTACTAAAAACATTGTGTCATACCATATTGCGTTGGAAAGGTGAGATTTTAAGCTACGTTCAAAAAAATTTAATTCGTAAGAAGTTGAAAGAAAGTTATAGCTGTTCAAAACTGAGTAAAAAATACTGAAGAAATTTGGTTATATTTTGAAATTTTTGTATAAAAAAAAGAGGAATGCCACGCAAGCCACCAATGAAACTTATGAAGTTTAGGSAGACAATGCTGTATCATTTCGTATGAAAGATGCTCAAAATGAAATTATGGAAAAGATTGCACAGTACCATCACATAAGCAACCATGACATCACTAAGGTTCTTAACATTCATCATCAAAGGGTTTTAAACCATTTAAAAAAGGCTGGCTGCAAGCAGAAGCTCGATGTTTGGGTAAAATTTAATGGATCGGGTTAACATCTCCAATCCGCTATACCCTTACGCTGTCCACCAATTACAAATAATTACCTTAGAACAATTTCAATTTGCCACTTAACCTATAATTATTTACGCAAAGAAAAAAGCTCCAAAGCATAACAAAATAATTATTAATGCAGGCGCACATAATAATGCATATTAGAAGTGCATACTTATTTACATACAAATGCATAGTCAAAAAGCTAATTAAATTCCTTGTCCAACGAATGTACACACACAMACACACAGGTACACAAAGTGGCAGAGATTTTGTAATGCGCCCTTTGTAACAATTCATTACAGTTAAGTGGCAATTTCCACATGCATTTACGTGTCTGTATGTATGCAAATGTATATTTAAGTGATTGCAATAAGTAATACACGGATCACACGCACCCATACACAGGCAAAGGTCTGGCATTTAACGCCAGTGTCACCACCACTTCCCGACACACACAGAGCGCGTTCTATTGAAAGTTTTCCCGCCGAGTGGACGCCGTGAAGGACTTTTGTGGCAAACAAAATGTCAGCGTGACAGTTGTCATGGTCAAAGTTCGCTGCATACTTAACGAACGGCAACGCATTAGCCAAAGTGTTATTAGGCAGGCGAGCAGCACAAATAAGAGTGGCCAACTGTGCAACTGTGTTTTTGTCGTTGCCGTTGTCGTTGTCGTTGAAGTCGCATGTAGGCGTTGCGGTAAGACGTTGTGTGTCATAAGGAAACGSCAGAAATAAAATTTAATTTACGTAATTTGCATGAGAAATGACGGTTGGCGTAACCCTTTTCACTTATTCATGGCCAGTTGCACGCTGGCCTCTCGCGTGCGTGGGAGTTGGGGGGGGGGGCTTGGACGCATGGTGCGCTTTTGTGGGCGCACAATCGTACATATGCGGTAAGCAGTGAACGCCTCAAATTATGCATTGCATAATTTCTTATGTACAAATTGAAATGCAAGCTGTTTGTGTCGGCAGCCTTTTTTTTATTATTTCATGGCCTGCATTCTATGTTTTAACGGTTGTCAAAACAAATTTAACAAATTTGTTATTTGCCACAAACAATGTGGTGGCGTGGCTGGGRGCGGGTGCTTAAGTACTGCCACGTAAATACATTAAGTGAGTTGTTGTTGTCTTTAATTTCTTTATATCAAAAGTTAGACTAGGCTGAATAATGCTGAGAAAAAAGGTATATTCAGAGATACTTTGGTATTTTATTCACGATTTTTTGTAACTGATGCCATAACCTTCTTGGCCGATTACCGAACACGAATTATTTTCGAAACCGAACAATMAGGTTYACATCACTCTYTAGCCTTTATTTTGATGCAGAATCATGTTAGACCCAAGTCTCATCCATAGTGATAAATCGRTGCACAAAATCCACTTTATCCTTTTTAAAACGTTCCAAATGTTGCTGAGAAAGTCGCMTTARGATGTGTTTTTCCATTGTTAGCACACAGCTGTCTAAAGCTCATTGTGCACACAGCTGTCTAAAACTAAAAATTTCACTTAAAATATGACTCACTCTGCTTAGTGAGATGTGTAGAGCCTCTACTAATTCTCTCTTAGTAAATCGACTATCGGCCAAAGCCATATCTTTTATTTTGGCTATGACTTCTGGAGTTGATGCGCTTTTTGTAGGTGAACAATCATTATACACTTTTAACATCCGTTCGTGAMTTTATTTTGCTGTTACACCTTCCAAAAATAAGAATTTAATCACTGCACGATATTCATTTTTTTCCATTAAAAAAAAAAAAAAAAATACTGTGACAGGGCGACACTAAATGGCTTGTAAACAAAGAATAATTGACAGATTGAAATGAAACTTCCCATACGTTTATATGAAGAACATTTTATTCGTAACAATATGCCCAAAGAAGATTAAGGTCGGTTCGCATATACCTAATATAAATATTTGCGAACATCCCATTGATTTAATGAACTTCAGAACGATCTTTGATGAAGATTGTTGCCAAAGAYAAGAAGAMCTAATAGGTTCTTTAGAAGTTACCCAAGCCATTTTAAAACATTTAAATATAGCACACACACACACATTAACCGAGACCGAAGACTTTGAATAACGTCGATTTTTTTGTTTGGGTGACTGTGMTGAAAAATGAATCGAATACAGCTTTGAATGCAAAAAATCTTATATGACATATGACGAATTTTTAAGACGATTTTTGTTTGGTAGAACACAGAGTACGATAGCACCTGGCACAATTAATGTGATTGCCTAAAAACGGTCCGAATTTACGAATTTACAAAAGGGAATAATAATCACTAGACAATCGATAACGATAGCAGATTCTAATGCACCRGTCSAMATATAAATGGSCCAGTTTACGTTGGAACACACCTTGATGAACAAAGTTCCAAAGMAAGTACTTATTACTTAAGCCCTCTTAACCCGATCTGCACAATTAACCCTGAAAGCATTTCATTGACTGCTTTGTACAGACTAAACTGATTTCTCCAATTGACTCAATATGGGCCCATACCATGCCCATATGCCGTATATGTCGAAACAAATGGTTCCCGTATTTCTGGCTAATTGGAAGCAGAATAATGTTGTGAGTATGAGATTTTAGCGTACTGATATAGCACATATGGAACCAAAATAAGTTCTGAACATATGTCTAGAAAATTTATATTATATCAATATTCGATAAGTCCTTAAATTTGAACGATTTTTGAACGTAATTACAGCTGAGTTTCATTCGACATATATCTTTCGATATGCTCTATTTTAAAGAATCGGGTCCAGTTCATTTTGTGAGTGTTTTAGGGATTCTATCTTCTTYTCCTTCTTAGTTTTAGTTTTTGTTGTCTTCATTTCTGTACTGGTWATATATTATTATATCATTTCATTTATTTATTTATCACATTTTAATTCGGTACAATTGTTTTACTTTCGTTTTATTTCGTATTAATTACAGTTTTTAAGTTTACATTTCCATTTCGTTTCATACCACTTGTTCCTGAGTTATATATTATATGTATTTCTTTACGTTCCATTTATCAACGTTCCCTTTCATTTCCATTAAATTTTGTTTCATTTCCATTTCATTTCACACCACTTGTCCCCCAATTACAAATTGTATATATAATTTTATTAATTTTTATTTTTCATTTCACCTCCCACAATTATAATTTTGATTAACCAGAATTTATAGCATGCCATTAGGCGCTTGAGATTAATAAAATTTTAATGCGTGGGAATACATAATTTTTTGTTTCAYATAATATTTTATTACGCGCATAATTTAGTAGAATTTGTTAAATGTCAACCCATACGCTCCGTCTCCTCAAAGCGTCACGGTTTTACGAAACCGAAAGCGTATGTTCAATTATTTCAGCAGCGCCACTCCTCTCTCTCCGCTCGCAGCATCCATTTCGTAGTCATCAAGTTGACAAAGGAATGCTCATAAATTTATTTAGCGAAGCGTAAATTCGCATTTAAAAATGTGCGAGTTTTACCTGCGGCAAATAATTTGTTGTTGTAACTCATCCCTAATTTGGCCTCTATTRTACTGTAGCTATTGCCATTTCTTGACGGCCAACGGAAGTTAACGTCTGCCCGTTTTTCGTTTCACGAAAATGAATTTTACACATTTTCTCTCATTCGCTTTCGGCTCTTCAACGCTCCCGTTAGGTTTCGCTTGTTTAGGGTCTCTGACTTTCACTTACGGTCGCGTCACTCTCGAAATGAGTGTTATATTTCTTCATGTAAATTGGCAAAATTTACTTTCATGYACTTCGCTGTTGCCGCGCTCATACCCTCTTTCTCTTCTGCGCATAACTGTTACAAGCACATTAGCCAGAAATTTGTCATTTAGAAATGTGAAACGCAGATTTCTCACCGTTTTCACRCTGCTAAAATTTATTTGTTTGCTTGATTTGTGGCAGTAATATATGAAGGTATATATTTGTGTATGCCATTATGGCCAGGACTTCATAAAAATTCTTTTTRCTCATAAACGGAAATATATTCTAATTTGTGTGCCTTTCCGTTCGCTTTTGTGTAACAAATTTCCAACATAATGACAATTTTTCTAAGCCGCCGACGGTATGTGGACTGGTTATTAGAATTTTCTGAAGGTCATTAAGTTGTTGAACAATAAAAAAAAAAAACTTAAGGGGTTATGTGGGGTTTGGAGTGATGTATGAATATATTATTTAGTTTAACGGCATTAGCAATTCTTTTTTTTTTTAAATAATATGGTGTTATAGGATTTGTTTATCCGAAGCCATTAGGACAAACCTCAAAAATATMTAGATTTATGTTAACAACATTTTGAAGTCGGCAATTCAGATTATACCTTCACCTACTTTGCCTAAACTCAATATTAATTRTAGCCAAGGGAGGGAAAAAACATGGCGAAACCAAACAAAAACACGCGCCAAAGCCTCTCAACAATMAATTGCTTATTGTTTCTTTCATATTGTTGGTTTGGTGCATCGTGAACATGTTTCCGACGGAGGAGCTGAAGGACATACCAAAAAGTGCTTAAGAAAATAGTTTCTCCTTCTTCTTGATTGGCGTAGTCATAGCCGAGTTAACAACAGCGCCCCAGTCGTTTCTTCTTTTCGCTACGTGGTGCCAATTAGATTTCCAAGTGGAGGATGGAGTCACGTGTAGAAGTTCACGCATGTGAGAAAAGTTCTCTGATCGCCATTCACTTGGGAGTGGCCAGAAACGATTCTTTTACATATGACTCAAGCAGCTCACGACTTCCGGTCCTTGACCAAGTATTCTCTGGGTAGCCTAAGAACATCCGTTTGAAGGCGAACTAAAGTGAGAAGGCGAAACATTCGCTGCATAGGGTTGTGCGCTGGGTTTGGGACCCGCCACGTAAAAAAAAACACCCCAATGAAAACGCAACAAGAAAAGAGTTTCGGGTAGTAGAAAAATCGTTGGCGCGTTGGTGGGGATTACTTTGGAGGTGACAAAATAAATATTGACGAATAATTAAATAGTTTGCGTTTTATTTACAATTGACGGGTACTTTTTTGTCATAATGTATATTAAGATTTCATCAACTTCAGTAGGTAGAGTCATGAGATCTTGGTGAGCATTTAAAATAAGTGAATTGCCGAGGCCGGTATGTCAAGCAAACGTAAACAATTCTTACCCGGAAACACTCAAGATCAGTTTTGATTCCGGCAGGTCCATGCTTACGGCGCGCTATTCCAGACGATAATACTTTTCTTTCTTTTTGACGCTCTAATGAAGATTGATCTCCGACGCGATCAGTTTTTCTGGCAATTTTTACCATGTCTATCTACCTCAATTAGTGATGCCAAYATCGAAAGAGTCTAAGAAACAGTGCCTGAAAATCATTATGTTGGGATTAGAAAGAGAAGAGAGGATCACAGCACCTGCTTTGGATCCAGGCACATCATAGTGGTCTACATCCCGTCAAGAAGAGTAAACTCGGTAGTATTATCAAAAATTATTCCGGCAGTGAATTATGCTAGATTAGGTTCTAACTTTGATAGATAAGAATGCCATTCCATTTGGTATCTAAAAATGTCTATATACTATATAGGATATGTCTCTTATACACATCTAGATGTGTATAAGAGACAGGGTCTACATCCCGTCAAGAAGAGTAACCTCGGTAGTATTATCAAAAATTATTCCGGCAGTGAATTATGCTAGATTMGGTTCTAACTTTGATAGATAAGAATGCCATTCCATTTGGTATCTAAAAATGTCTATATACTATATAGGATATATCRTAAGGTTATACAAATCGACGAAGCACTTTGAACTTTTCACAAATTTTTTGGGACGGTTAATGTCAGTTTCAGCTATGCCTCCTAGCTGTACGATGGAGGAGAAAGYGAATAGATGTTTCCACTTTACTCTCTTCCATACAATTGTGACAASTAGCGTCCGACAAGAAGTTTAACTTTCCCGCATGGATGCCTAATGGGCATTGTCCAGTAAGAACTCTAACAATTGAAGCAAGATTAACTTTGGTCAAGGTAAGTAGTTTAGTAGATATCTTGCCTACCATTCTAGGCCAATGTAGCAAGTATTCGATCTGAATTAATTATTGGATAATATATGTAGCATACTACAATACAAAAATTATCTCTAAATTCTTTTAGATCTCCGAACTTTGCACACTTACATCTAAACATGAGATTCGGTGTAGCCATGTTCTTTAAAGACCATTTAGATTGGCCTATTCAGTGATCTGAGAAGATAGTTTCACTAACATTATAGTTGCTGTAGGTTCCAAAGATATGGACATCTGTGTCTTTGAAAATAGTCTCGAGAATCAACCTGTTTTACACATGTTTTTTCTCAAAATGTATTTTAATTTGGTAGCCGAAATCGATGAGATCGATTCGTACATCTGAAAACGATTACATAAGGAATTGAAAAATATTATTTTGATTGTACGTAAATGTGACACTTTTAAAGAATGCTTTGCTATTCTTCCACAAACATTGTATAGAATAATTAATTTTTGGTAACAGAGGTTCCGCCTAGGTGTTGCTAATTTTAGTGACAGGATTTGTTATGAATATTTTATACCTTTCACATCCAAATAAAAAATCTGCATTATAGATAATACTCTGTATGACGTCCTAAAGAAAATGGCCTTAGAAAGGATAAAATGTGAAGGTATAGTCAGTTAGTTAGTTATAGTTCCTACAATAAAAATGCCACGAGTCGATGTTTACATATAAATACGGATAGTAAAATGTTGTAGCTTGTAAATATATGTTGATTGCTGTCATATTTGAATAATTATAAAATATAGCTAATAAACAAAACCCAAACATGTCCATTAGGGAACAGCTGACAATACTTGATCTCACATTACATTAAGATCTCTTTTGTCCTCTTCCGTTCTAGCGCTGCCTCTGCGGATCTCGTGTGAGACAAGAATGCTGTGATCGAAGACTAGCTCTTGASTAACTGCTCTTAGCAAAAGAAACCATTGAAGTTCTAACTAAACGCAAATTTTCAAAGTTG
>NW_017534664.1:714220-720836 GCF_001853355.1 Bactrocera latifrons
AGCAAAATATCTCATATTTTTTACGCTTTTCTGATATTTCTCTTCAGTAAGGTTCGTCATTTCATCGWGGAAGGATATACTATAATCAACGAGTCGCAATTATTAAAATKTATTACTGAAATGYTYTAAATAAAACAATAASGGTTTGGGATATTAATGAAATSCTTGGAAGATGCTARTGTGARCGACCTTTGGTCCAAATATGAATGAAAAAATTAATTTGTTGAWTGAAATGATAGAAGTATACCCCTCRTYGTGAACCTGCGACGTGAGCTCTTAGATTTCACACCGCTGTACTATTTTTGCACAATTATGTGAAGGCAGTAAACGTACGCAGTAAACCCAACACAATTGGCAGCGCGTTATTGCGGCTCCAATTTTCCAAGAAGGTTGTCGAAACTTTAGCCTCTTGGCTGGATTTTATTGAAACCATCTGTTTAAAWCATAATGACAAYCTTTGTCTTYATAATAAGGGTAAACTATTGCCTAYATTATAAAATTATATGYGTTCTATTCTTCCAGCAAACCAYACGTCTAAAAAGACACCCATTACTTTAAGTAATTAAAATTATTTTATGTTCTATTTTCGAAACTCAAATATCTCATTCATTCTCATTGAATACAATTTAATTTAAGCTTAAGCACACATTAGATCCGCACGTATTTCATTAGTAATCTCCAATTACACTTCCTTATTAGCACAAAATSATGTGTCTACATAATTCTGCGCTTGAAGTAAATACTATTTCTGCGCTTGATTTATCTTTTTCACTGCAACAAATCAATTTCCTGCCCAATATTAGCAGCACAATAATCCACAATTACACGCGGCGCCACAAACCTGATAACCATACGCATATCAATGAGGCATTCCACATGTGTTCACGCACGTGCTCCACGAGATACCTGGCGTGGCGCACAAATTACGCTCCATTGCGTACAAATTGTACGCGCAGACTTAAAATAATAAATTTCACCTATTTCAACAAATCGCTAGAAAATCATTTAAGGAGCTAAATGCCGAAAAAAGTCCTGCCAATAGTAGAAGAAATCAAGGAGCGCACAGAACACGAACACGAAAGAGCAAAAAAAAAAGAACAGTTATCGACAGGAATGCCAACAATGTCGACAGGAATATCCGCCAGGCATTCARGCGTTTGCGGCAAACTCCACACAAAATCGTATAAAAGTCGCCGAATTCGAGAGAAAAATAAAAAAACGCGCCGACAAATGCTGCGAAGCAACAATAGCAAAGACTGCCTGAGGAGTTGGGGACAAAAACAAACGGCAAAGCAATGAAACGGTAATGATTCGGCAATGTGAAACGACGCAAAGGCAAACAACGCGAAACGATTAATATTCATTCTGTGTCGCGCGTATATCACTTTTTATTTCCTAGGCGAGTAATAAACGTGCGGCTGCTGTTACGACGATAAACGCAAGAATGGCAGAGCGCCGAAAAGTATACTAACATTTTTGATATTTGGTCAACAGTGCAAAGCTTTTAGGGCTTTTTAATACTTTTAGGAAATTTTACTTAAGAAAGAGCCAGAAGGAAGTAGGTTAGTAGACAAATGGAGAGTTCTGTAAGTTTTAAATTGGTTCTGGATAGCTGATATGTTTTAGAAACCGCTCTTACATGTTAGCATAATTTCTTAGCGAGACTGTCGTCCGAAATTTTTCTGAATAAGCTTAGAGTTGCCTCCGCAACCAAAGTATTCACCGG
The DNA here is from genome assembly GCF_001853355.1 of Bactrocera latifrons. Lineage (NCBI taxonomy): Eukaryota > Metazoa > Arthropoda > Insecta > Diptera > Tephritidae > Bactrocera > Bactrocera latifrons. The sequence continues at coordinate 715,947 of NW_017534664.1, forward strand.
AATTTACCCCTCCAGAAATTTTTTGTGCAACCCGACCTTAAGAAAATTATGTCGTGAAAATATTTAATAACACATAAAGCTTAGACCGAGGTTCACAATTTTGTTAAAGACAAATTATGCAATATAAATGATAAATAAAAATTTATGGAAAAGCGGATAATTTATTTACATCCATTAATTTAATTGACCGACCTTTGCTACCTTTAGGATACCTTAGAAAGCAGTGTCCTCACCATGTCCGAAGGTCACACTTAGACTATTATATACAATAAAGCGGGTTTTCCATTTCTTTCTACAAAATCGCGCATGCAAGAAACGTTTTAAAACCGGTTATAGACCCTTAGCAAAGTTGGTAAGAATGATCCGTAGAATACTGGAACTTCCAGATGAAGAGGTGGACTATGAACTACCTGAGCGGTCGGCAATCATGCGCCAGTTTCGTGGTGAAAACTCTAAATTAAGAATAATTAAACAGATTCCAATGGAATCGATGGCATGAGCTCAAAATCTCTTCGATCTTTAACGCTTATTCTCTACAAGAAACGTAACACTCTTCTTCATTAAATCCAGAGAGGCATATCAATTAACGTAACATTCGAGAGCCAGTGCTTCTACAACCTCATACGACCACAATAACTGTCAAAGTACAGAACCGCAACAAAATCCTAAAGTAAAGAAACGTTGTTGGCAATAAATAAAGCAATAGGCCAGCCGGTCGCGTGAATACAGTGAAACGCAAACAAAGAAGCTCCAAATTTGTCAGAACACTGCACTTCGGWCKATAACAGAAAGCTTCTTGATRTMTGCGGTCSAACCATTCACAGCGAKGYCCATRTGGTTCCGTTTAAAAGCAATAACGAACTTCTCTCATAGCTACTTCTGCTGGGCTGTTTTCGCAGAAATCACTTCAGACACGCACCGACCGCCATTCAGAGTAGRSCYATCAACCCCTTCAAYGACCCCCTCTCAGYAAATAGCGTTATTGGAGTCTAYACGCCTTGCGTTGCAGACAMGGATCACGAAAATCTAGAGTTATTCTTGCGCAACTTCGTTCTGRTTRCTCTARCAGGTTCAACCGCAACTTATCCAGAATCATCCGTGATATATCAGATGTATTCCCAGCATGAAACGAGTCCCCACTTAGCTCTAACCATCGCTTTGTCATGTCCAACAAACCCCACTCACCTAGCACCCTGTAAAACAACCCGCTATAATGTACAGGCTTTTATAAAGCCAGATGCAGTTGGATATCAGCTTCTTCTTCTAAAGGCTAAAAGTATGAAATCCGAGGTATTTTAGACTTGATCTGGTAAGAGCGACAAATTCGAGGAGGAAGTTACGGTTGATGCAGTAACATTGTTAATCTCACCGCATGAATTCCGATACCACAGTGTCTAGTTAGAACTCCTGCATCCATATATTTTGACAGCGATTAGTTTACTAGACCTCACCATTCTTACCTTCTATAAAGTTTAGGGTCTTATAACATTATATATATTTTCCCGTAGTTCCTAGGTGGAAAATAGGCCCTTATAAAACATAGAGCTGTAATGCCATTATAATTGCAGTCAACGCACATAACACACTAAAGATTATTTAGAGATAAAAGATTATTTAGAGTAGAGTCCAATAACTCTCTTTCCCTTTTTAAGAGCAGTGAACGATAAATGAAGGAGAAAGAAGTCAACTTATCCAGCGTCCGAAGTTACCGSCGGAGCCAACTGCTCTGCGATGAATGAATAAAATATCAATATTCATGGATTAGGGAACATTTATCCTTCATCCTTCGCGAATCGCTGTTTTCTCTCAGCCTAGTGAGAAAAATATAAATTTTTTCGTATTTTAAASCTCTATGCCAAATAGATTTTGATTTGTGCTTTTCCAATCAGCTTCATCAATTCATCTTTAAACTGTTTTATACAAAAAATTATATTTTCAAATAATGCTTGACTTTCAGGTTGATTTCTTTTCTAATAGAGGTTTTTTGCTTAGATTTCGTTTCAGGAGAGGCTGGAATAATCGCAGCAATAGATTATCTTAGCAACTAGATATGTCTGTAAATAAAAAATAGTGTTTTAGGTGTATTATTAGACCACAGAGCATCACAATCACTTAATGGGGGTGTTGAGGTTGCAAGTTAAAAAAGCTACGTTTCTCCGGATTTAAATTTTTTAAATATGAATTGAACAATATGAATTGACAATATAGGGTAATTGGAACCCTAACCCCTGCCTAAAGTCAGCGAACGTCACTCGTACAACACATTTTTGTCAACTACACACACTATACCGGRTATATTATTTAGCTCAAATAGCCATTATTTTAAACCGTACGGTTCGACGCACAAAAGTATGCTTCACCTAAACTCAAATATAAACAAAAAATATTTTAAAGAAAACTTTTCGCCATTTGCCAAATACTTGTGCACTCGCTAATTCGTTGCTTCGTTGATTTGTACCTTATACTGCCACGCCCAGTCGTTTCAACGCTCGCCATTACAACTTGGTAATTGCATACCTTGCCACCATACATACATATCACATTACGCAGACACACTCGAGAAGCCAAGCGCACACACATGTTCAATGTGCTTTTACGGCGCGCGCCACGCATACAAAAGCGACGACAAAAACTGTTGTTGTGAAATTGGATTCCAGCATCTAACATCGCATTGTTATGAGAAATGAAAATTGAGAATTATTGGCAGCACGGCGATGCATTGAAGCGTCTCTACGAGCGCCAGTCCGCCAGCCAGTCGAACGGAACCAAGTTAAGCATTGAGCCAAACGACCAGTTGCCATACGAAACCGCCTGCATCATCACACCTTTGGCGTACACATGGCATTTGTATGTGTGTGCGTGTGTGGCTCCGGGGTACACATCCCTTCATGCATTAAACTCTCCMTTACATTTCGGATTTTAACAACGTTTTCCACGGTGATGATGTTGCACAAACAAACATTTCACTTGTTGTGCTGCCAAAGCGCGTGTCCAGCACAGGTGTTGCTTTGCATTGTATTCGTATGTGCTGTGCGCGATGTCTACCGTTATTGCTATTTTCATTATTGTTTAAAATGCTTTGCAGCTCTGTTACTTTCCGCTTCTTTTCCTCCTCCACTCTTTGTTGTTATTACTACATTCGTTGTTGTTGTTGTAGTKGTTGTTGTTGTAACAATGGAATTGATATCTCGTTAGTTCCGTTGTCGATTTTTTTTGTTGTAGTTGCACGTTGTGATGACTTAAGAAATTATCCGAATTTCAGCTGTTGAATGACGAATAGCTGGTGATGRGCACGAGCGGCGAAGTCGTTTTCCCAATTTACAGTGGGTAAGTGTGGGATAAACTTTCCATAAAAATGTGATGAATAGGAACGTAAAACTTTGTCTTAAGAAAAATTTATTTGGTACGAAAAATCTAAGCATATATACGGATGTTCCAATTTGGACGATAGAGTTGGTGCTGGAATATTCTATCCAAAGTTAGGCATAAAGCAACATTTTATGTTGCCGGACCACTGAGATATATTTSAAGCTGAGCTCTTTGCAGACAAATTTAGAATCAACATCTACGTAAACACCCAAGTAGCAATCAGGACAGTAACCCCTTATCGCCTATTGGCCAGAAATGTCTTAAGAAGCAGGGCAACAGTTGAAAGTGTTGTCAGAAGTAAGCAACTTCTTACAATTCCTGTTGGCACTCGACAGAAGAGACTGTATGAATATGATGAGAATAGTAACTGGTCACTGTCTGACAGACCGAGGAAGGCAATGGAGTATCTATTGTGCACTTGTCCCGCTGTAAGAATCAGGGATCTCCACGGTATGATACACTGGAGCAAGTTTCGATAGTGGAGCCACAGAGTCTGTTAAAATTCGCGACAAGTCCAGGCATCCTGAAGGATGACTACTCCCCTTGACCTAGCAAATAATGCATCGGGTACCGCAAGGACCAAACTGGTCTATGCGTGGCTTATTGGCACACTAGATTAGCTTAACCCAACCTACMAAGATTAGGTTCTCCCGGTGGCTCGTGTAAAATGAAAACTCTTCTTTTCATATGAGGCCCAATTTTGGATTAATGGCTTCGCTAACAAACAAAATTGTACTTTTTGCGGTGAGTCCGTTTCACCGTTTGGTGCGGTTTGGTCTAAACTATTTTCTCTGGGGGAATGTTAAAACATAGGTTTACGAAAATCAACTAGCAACTTTGAAAAACTCGAAGCCAACACAGCGTGCTCTATTGCCGAATTTCCAGCTCATTTTGTCCGAATTTCAGAGTTCAGCAGTTTCTACCAAGTCTTTTTTATTGGTAGAAAAAGACTACTCTTTATTAGAGTAATACGATCTATGGTTTTAAAAACGGGATTGATTTATGCGTTCAAAACCTGTTTCGAATGGATCCGTGGATCAGTTCTAATTAGTATGATTGCTAGTGATCAGCGAATCTTTTGGCAACTACCTACCTTTATATGGATTTAAAAGGTTGACTACGCGCTATGCGCTAGGCACCAAATCATACAAAAAACATATGACATTAAGCCGGACTACGATTGGAAATATCTGTACAATGTAAAAGTCGATTATAGCTCTTTTTTGAAACTGACTGCAAAACTTTAATTCTAATGGAACCGTTTCAGTTCATTTCTTAATAACTCGTTAATGTCATAAAATTTTGGTGGTACATAATTTACATACTACATAATTTTTAATCTTTAGCTTCATGGGACCTCTTTTGCAGGATGTTGACATTAGCTTTCTACTATTCCGGGACAGTACTTGCAAGCGTGATGCATCGCTTATTCTCAAAATTGTGTGCACTAGTTCTTCTCACGGCCGAATAGAACTTAGGTACTTTTAGGTCTTTCCTTATTTGGGATAATTAAACTAAAAA
>NW_017534664.1:721526-756914 GCF_001853355.1 Bactrocera latifrons
GACGGACAGACAGACATCCGGATTTCAACTCTCCTCGTCWCTCTGATCACTTTGGTATATATAACCCTATATTTGACTCTTTTAGTTTTGGGACTTACAAGCAACCGTTATGTGAACAAAACTATAATACTCTCTTTAGCAACTTTGTTGCGAGAGTATAAAAAGTAATTAAAGTATTTTTAATACAAACTATTCTATGTTCATGATTGGTTTGATATCCGTTTGTCATGGCACAGCGAATTTAAGCATTCAAACGTAAGCACAAGTAAGTCGACCAAGTCATTCTGTAAAGGTCGTGACGTCGAAAGCTTGATTTTCAACTGGATCGCATTCGAGTACTAAAGCAATGTATCCTGAGAAGCATCAAAAAGTATTTCCAAACATAATTCACTCGCATGACATTATCATGTTTTGTGGCTAATTTACCAATTTTCAACAGATCAAGTGGAGACAGTGAATAGAAATAATATTTACCAAGTTAACAGTGTTTTTCAACAATTTTGTTCTCAGAAATTTTTTTCAAACACACGACGTTATAGTGACTCACTGTGGCCCAATAAAATACCTCCGACGATTTTATTTGGCTGCCATTCATATAAGACTAAACGAATAAACGATAGCAGCTAAATGACTTTGGTTTCGTAAAACCCACCCAAACTGCCCCCGAGGAGTCAACACGAAAACAAAAACAAAGTCAAAAGCGTTGGAAAAGAATCGACGTCAGCTAGTGTAGCGATACCGCCGGCTCTCATTACAACAAAAACATGACAAAAGCGAGTCAACGAAATTCACGCCATTTAAAACAACAATGAACAACGATATACGGAGARACGCTGCTGCACGAGGACGTGTAAAACAAGATGGACCGTCCCTCAAATTACTGCAGGGATCAAAACAAATGACTCGAAACAAAACCTAGCACAGCGAGCAAAGGCGGTAGACAAGTAGGAAATACAGCAACAACTACGTACAACAACTGTGAGTTCGAATATTAGTAGCGGCAACAAAGACAATAAGCCAGTAGATAACAAAGGAGTCRGTACAATAACAAATGCAACAATATTGAAGAAGGAGACGAATATTTTAAGCCAAGGAAAGCGCAGGAAATCAAGCAAGGGCCGGCAAAGGCAACAGATCTGTGGTGCTTCTGAAGACGAAACGTAGGAGCAACTACAGCCTGCGAGACCGGGTCCGTGGTGGCTGAATGAATTATAAACGATTCCTCAAACGTTTATCCGTTGGCAATAGGGTGTGCACGGAGGCGGGGGCGGCAATGATGTACCTACGTAAGCTGAGGCAAAACTGCAACAAAAACAAAAAACAAATAAAAGAAATATCTGCTTTTATTGGAGGTGTTGAGTTGAGCAGCCCCTAATAGCGAAGCGGTGAGTAAGGCTTGCAGGCGGTGGTGTGCGTGTTGGTCAGATAAATGCCGCATCATTGGAAATTTATTTGTGCGCTGCATTGCAGCTGTAATGGCTCATTTTACTTGCCGTCTGCTAAGCCAGCCAGTATGGTCAGCCGACTAGTCAGTCACTCATTCACTTAAGTGAAGCGATTTAGAGAAGGTGTACGAAATGTGGAGGAGAAACCAGAGATAAATGTGCTAGGCGTTTGTGTCGCTAGACAAATACAACATGAAATAGTAGGTCATCCGTAAGAGTCAAAGCGATACACAGCGTTGACAACAACCACTCGTTGGAGGTGGTCGACAGCCAACAGCTGCAAATATCATGSCTGTAATATTTATTTGCTTCGATTTGCTAGTCAAGTTGCTGCTTGTCGGTCTGCCAAAAGTGCTGTGTGGCTTATTGTTATTGTTATACAATTTTAGTCGCTTGTTGCTCACATATTCTCCGTTTCACGCTCGACTTTATGGTTGTTCACCACTTTGCTTTGCTTAGCCTTTCTYATTGTTTATCAGCATAATCAGCTTRTGTTGTTGTATCGTTTAACTTTAGACGAAGTGAATTATTTTACTTTGACATTAGTTAAGGTGCATTACTTTATAAAGTAACAAAACCTATTATTTTGAATGAAAAAAATGAGAAATAATTTTTGAAATGCATAAACTCATATTACTTCGAATTGAACTTCGTAGAAAAATGATGTAGGCATATTTCAACCATTGTCATATATCGATGCAAAAACTCGTGTTTATTACACATGAACATTCTAAAACACTGCTCCGATTGTCGTTGGAAGCTATTCAAAAACGGCGACGAAGAACTGATAAGTAGTATGCATCTGGTCCTTTGCAGAATATGGTCGGCCGAAAGCATGCCCCACGATTGGAATTTAAGTGCCCAATTCACATAAAAGGAAAACCTACAATTTGCGCAAACAATCGTAGGATAAGCCTCCACAACATCACATATAAGGCTTTATCGAGCGTATKGTGTGAAATATAAAGCCCACCAGCAATAAACTGATTGGAACCTATCAGTGTGGCTTTAGACCTGGAAAATCAAAAACCGACCAGATATTCACCATGCGCCAAGTCTTGGGAAAGACCCGTGACAAGAGGATTGACAAACGCCACCTCTTCGTCGGTTTCAAAGCTGCTTTTGACAGCAAAAAAAAAAAAAAATACTGCTTTTATGCCGCTGTCTGTATCCCCACAAAACTAATATGGCTGTGTAAACTGATGTTAGGCAATATCAAAAGCTCTGTCAGGATCGAGAAGGACCTCTCCGAGACGTTCAATACCAAACGAGAATTCAAATAAGGCTACTCCCTATCCTGTGACTTCTTCAATCTGCTGCTGGATAAAATAATTCGAGGCGCAGAGCATAATCGGGGAGGTAAAATATTCTATAACAGTGTATAGCCGCTGGCGTACGTCGATGATATTTATATCATTGGCCTGACTGGATAAGGAAGCGAAGCAAATGGGTCTGATGAAATATCTTCCGTCATCAAACAAATAGACAGAGGTAACTTCGAAGTCGTATATAATTTCGTTTATCTTGGAACCAGCATTAACACCGTTAACAAAAGTAGCTTTGAAATAAAACGCAGAATCGCCTTTGCCAACAGGTGCTACTTTGAACTGAGTAGACAATGACAACATCTGATAAGTCGACGTTACGAGTTTTCGAAAGAAAAGTTGTGTGGAATATTTATGGTCYTTTGCGCATTGGCAACGGCGAGTATCGTATTCGATGGAATGATGAACGATAATCAGCGTCCGAATGGATGAAGATACTCCAGCTTTGAGAGTATTCGAAGYAGTACCCGGCGGGGGAAGCASAGAAAGAGGAAGGCCTTCACTCCGGTGAAAAGGAAGAACGACTGGCGCGCTGTTGCAAACTCGGCTATAACCGCGTAACCGAAGTCTACGTCAATAAAGACGAATAGGATATCCGCGACAACCGTACATCATGCCACTACCTCTTGGTCAGTCCTTTAACCAGATGAAAATTTAACTCGACAGAAAATATATGAACGAAAATAGCACTATAACTTCGGAAACGGCAGCTCTGTTGAATTGTTTAGAATACTGTGTAAGGCCTGGAAGTTTATTCTAAAAATTATTTTGAAAATTTAATGGACTATCGCTAYCATTTTTTAATTATACGAGGCTTGTCTTTTATATTACGAATATTCATCATCAAAAATCGCTTTATTATTTTTGACAATTTTCTAGATTAACAGACATACGCATTTGCATGCGGCTGAACTAATTGTCAAGAATTGTAATTGAGGTATCAGAATGCATTAACCGCCTCTTCAGGTATTGAAAAACGTTGACTTCTTAGTTTTTTTAGATACGGAAATAAAAGGAAGTCATTCGGTGCCTAGTCCGGAATTTGATGACATATGAAATCGATGTTTTAAAACTAATTTCGGACTACCTTCACGAAATGGGTMTAGGAGTTATCTAAGAGCTCGATTGAATTCTCCATATCACGTTAAAAACTGGTCTTCACTGCCAAAAATTAAATTAGGTTCATCGCTGCACTGTTACTGGAAAATATTAGATACGTCGGTTATATTATATCTATTGGATAGATTTCGGTCATTTTGGTCGTATATTTAACTGGGGATGAGTACAGTTCAGTTTGGATAATCTTTAGTTTCAACTGTATGACAAAAAAAGAGAAAGATGACCGACGATACAAGGCTTGAGTGCAATAATCGAACRTTCAAAGCTTTTAAGGAATACTTAACCCCAATATTAATTGCAGAGAGTCACTTTGTTTAGATTAGAATGGGTGTCCTATAAGTAGAATTCTCATGCGTTCTACTACTGAATAGTGGACTTTGCGAGAACTTAGCCAGTGCTACAATCGATTCAATCGCACGATCCTTTTGACCCTAAATCTATCGTAAGAGATCCGGTGAGGTCAGTAAGGTTAGCGTCTCCCTAGTTTTGCGGATTTTAACAGATTATTGCCATATCGCCCTCCATACTGTAGAGTTTGGAATTTTACCTCACGACAGCTGCAGCAGCTGTAAGGAAGAAGGGAACGTGGTTATCCCGTTTTTAGTCAAACTAGAAATTAAACGCCTGTGCAAATTGTTATTGGCCACGAGGATTTTCGCTGACTTATAAGTTCGAAGCACAGGAGTTTTATTTTTATGACATCACAAAGGACTATTTATAGCAGTCCAAGCGTGATCTTTCGATCAATCATCATTTAACCTAATGTGCAAATTGAATGTGATCGATCGGAAAACAAGTTTCAACGAAATTAGTTGTACATTTATTTTCTTTTCTTCAGCTTTCTCCAAAAAGCAGCACCCTAACAATATTAAATTTAGTTAAACTCAACAAACTCGAAGTGGCATAAGCTTTACCCAGCAGTTGGCCACACTGCGAAGCAGATACAGTACTTCCAAAGTAGTCGGAGCTGGAATGTAAGTATTACAAGCAGCCAAATCGAAAGCTAATTAAATGTAATCTCTGCGACGTGTAACTATTTCCATTTGCAATGCCAGAAATTCCAGCAAACTTATTGCTACGGGCAACTCTGCAACGCAGCGCATAAATATTCAGCATTTTATTTCAGGGATAAAGTAATTGGTGAGACAAATGCCAAGTCTGTCATAAAGTTGCAGCGACGCGTCATGTTCCAAGCTCAAGTTAATCAATAATTAATATGCTTCGAACGCCAGTGATTGGCGGCGCTGACGCTGCGTGAGGTACGCCGGGCAGATGTCTTCGTTAGCAGTGGCGCGTGTGTRTCGGCGACGCATTCATTGATTGTCAGTGGCAAGCAGTGGCTGTCACGTAGCCTAAGTAGAGTAGTTAAGTAAATTGTAGTGCCATAAAAGCATGTAGACAAGCGAATATGCTACAATCATAGTTGGGCAAACAAGTTTGTGGTGTGAGTTGGGGGGTTTTAGGGTAGCTTAGACCATTGTTAAAATAAAATAATTCTAAAAATACAGGTATTAGAGCTTTAATGATTAATGATGCGCTATGTTATAGTACCAAGGGTTTGGAATAATAGTAATTATGGTAGCTGGCATGGAACCGATGTTGAAGCTCCTATGGGATTAATAACTAACTTTAGAAACCATTACAATAATTTTGTATACTTTGGGCTTAGAACTGCATGYATTTTTTTGTAGTACGAAGTTACCRACWAGAAATAGTATTARCAGAGCTTTAAATACAAATAARCATACTTATTAAAAAAGAAAAAAATATAAAATGACTGAAACTATTAAAAATAATAGTCAAAGCACTTACTAAGTACCCTGAGATGATTTTTTCATTATTTTCCAAAAATTACTTTTTCTTTAGATAACATTTACAACACCACTCTATTTGAAGTATTTTTTGTCTTTTTAGAATTTTTGTGTGCAAAAAGTAAAACGTCACTTACTGTGTGTTGAATGCTGGTTCTTTCAAATCATATTGATTAATGCTTCACACATATTATCTACATCAAATTACAACATACCTAAAAAGAAAAAAGGGGTATTCAAATATTGATAAAATTTAATAAAATTACAGATTTTTATACGAAACATATAATAGAAGAAAATTGTATATACATAATGGTTTTTTCAATAAGAGCGTTACAAAAGTAAATTTTTTTTTAAATAAAACAAAACCGGTTTGAGATATCAATGGAAATCTTTATTATTGTGAAAGCAGATTCGATACCATCACGTATGGAACTCGATTTCTTTTGCATGGCCACCACGCGCACGCTTTCATAAGTCCAGACCAAAACACGTTTACCAAACTTGGCTCTCAATAAATTGCTGTGTGTTGTAACCACATATTCCCTTGTCCATACCATCCAATTCGAGTCAAAAATATTCGGTTATCATTGAGAAGTAGAGATTCCCAATCACAGTAACGTGCCAGTCTTGATCATCACGGAAAAGTACGGCCCAATGACATCGCCGGACATTAAACAGCAAAAAACCTTAATTTTTTGGAGATGCAATGGTGACTCATGGTGTACGTGTGGATTGCTGTTCGACAAATAGTTCATATTTTGCTTATTAACGAAATCATTCAGCGAGAAATGAGCCACATCGTTGAAGACGATTTTTCGWTAAAAATCCGGTTCATTTTCAAGTTGTTGGTAAGTCCAATTCACGAACATACTTGTRCGACGATTCTGGTGGACAAGCACAACTAACTCACCTCTTTGCCGATGGTTTTGAAAGTAAAATCCGATCAACTTTTGTGAATTGTATTAAACATGTCTGCTGGTTCCAGTTTGTAGTGTTTTCTGTCTATCATTATTTCGGAGAATAATCTGATCGAGGAAGATTTCAGTAAGTAAAGTAATTTTATTTTTTAGTATACCACAGATTTTTTTCATGGGTTAGGTTAARTTATACTGGCTGGCTGTCACGCCTTACATAGATCTATGGGGCCTTTCTAATATCAGATGAGGCTTAGCTTAATAAGTGCTGAAGTTTAGATAATTCAGGACGTCAAGATTTTTTGATTAGTTTAATAGAGTACCACATAGTCTCTAATGCTGATATTTCATCCAGTTACTTTAAATATATATATATATATATTTCATCCAGTTCCCTGATATAAAAGACGAGTTATAGATAAGTTCGGACAGAAATTGAAATGGTATTCTAATAATCTCTCTCATGACTACTACCCCGCATTTTCTATATGTATCAACGGTGATATCAGCAAGTGGTGATCTGTGACTGGACCAATAACCATTCTGCAGTCTTTTTGACAGCATGTGAGTAATAAGCCTGCAAGTTTTCCTTACGTTCTCATGCACATGACTTTAACTATTCTGCATGCTTTACGGCATTCCAATYCACACTGATCCATCTATCGCTGTGAATCGTTTTTAACTTTATTTCTGAATTGCCCACTTAGTCCGAAGYAGGATCTGTTGSCAMGAGGAATMCTGCGTTGGATTTCTAGGCTGACGTTGTTTTAAGTTTGATGACAGRAGATTTTTCGTCCTGCCTTATTTCAYCACCAGACCCATTTGATTCGCTTCCTTATCCAGTCCTAAGAAAGCAGAACTAACGGCACGGTTGTTGAGGCCAATRATAATAGKTTGTCAAAAAAGTCTTGCGGTATTTTTATTSAACTTTCAATTGTTCATAAAATTTTTTTTGATGACTCRTGCYCAGCTCTTGACCGATACTACGGCTGCTACTATGCCGGTCTCTTTCGACTAATTCAGCGATTTTATCGCAATTTTCGACGACAGGCCTTCCGGAGCGTGGCGCAACTTCGACCACCTCTACAACAGAACGAAAACGTTGAAACCATCGTTGTGCGGTGGAAATGGAAACTGTATCGGGTCCATAAATTGCACAAATTTTACTGGCGGCTTGAGATGCATTTTTGCCTTTATCGTAGTAGTACTGCTAAATATGCCGTATTTTCTCTTTATTTTGGTCTCTGTTTGAGACGCTATAACTCACGAACCACCTAAAAGAAACGACAATCAATCAAACACGTGTTAGTGCGTGAAATGAGCTTTCCAAAAAGGTATAGCATGACCCGATGCAACGAATAAAACTAGAACTAGGCGCTCTCAGCGCCAACTAGCGAAAATACCGCAAKGCTTTTTTTGACAACCTAATATCCGTATAATATCTTTGGCGGACGCTAGTAGCTATAAATTCTTACAGAAAATKGTACGCTCGTTTCATTATTTTATTATCTCACCTCATATGATCACCAAGGTCAGACACAACGGCGTAGAGGTAGTTCCATTTCATGCTGTGGAATATTTTTTAATAGCGGTGTTCATTGCATTAATTGAAACTTCGAGGTTGACCATTAGAAGCTACTTGGGAAATCCGCTAAACACTCGGATAGGAGCTTAGAATTAGAGAACCTCATGCTAATTTGAGCRTGAGCTCCATTTCAACCCGTCAAAGCAGAGTGGTCAGTACCCAGTAGAAGGGTAAGAATTCTCAACAAACCACCTTACCCACCTCGATAATTCGAATATGTCTGCCAACAGCCGACTTAAATAAAATGAAACATTGGAAAACACGAGCACATCACTCACAATATAATAAAAATAATACCGCCCTTTCTTTTCGAACTTTTCCGAATCTCCGCAGGAGGATCATCCAAGAAAATTGTATCATTTATCGAACATCGACCGAAAACGCCATCAATATCAAATGTAAAATCGCAACAGCGTGCAATGTAAAAGTTCCCACAGCTATTCGCATTGAAGCGTCACATTTTGAATGAAATGCGCGCGCGTGTTCACTTTTGTGCAAATAAAAATGTCTGTCTAAYATTTCATTTGTCAGTCGGCGGCCGGTCTGGTCTGGCCGGGTTTGGCTGTTGGTGCGCTCCTGCAGTTGCATGCCACTGACGGCGATTGAAGACAGTCAAAACGTACCCCAAAGGCTTTGAAAAGACGCTATGTGCCATTACACACAAATACCCACGCATACATACATATTTAATATGTGAGTATGCAGCTTTGGCGCGCTGCTTTGCTGCTCAAGTGACTGACTGAGTGAGTGCGSAGCGAAGACTTTGTGGCAATAGGGGCACGGCATTGCCAAACTTCAAAATGTGTCTGCAACAATTCATTCAAGTTGCAGACATCAACGTGGCACAGCAACAGAAAAGGAAGAACAACAACAGCAACCACAATAATGCAGCGCAATGCGGCGGCGTGTTATRTGTGAGGGAGACACGTCTAGCACTTTGCCATGAGCAGAAGGTATCTGTTGCAACATTTATTTTGTGCGAGCATACAAAAGTCGGCGCGGCATTTTCGTTGTCTGACATGGGTCTCACTGCTTATCTTCTTACACCGCCTTCGCGTCGTCCAAGTTGCACTCGCCCTGAAACCGACTGGCTTKATTAACCTTCTGGTTGTTTGTCTGCCTGCCTAACTGTCTGTCCGACTGTTTGTCTGTCTCTTTGTCTGTTGTTTTTGTCTGACTGTTTGTCTTGAAGGTTGCTCTTGCTAAAAGCGCGACTTTGTAAATATATCTTGTACGGTTTTTCTTTATTTCTCATATCCATTTGTAAACAAAATTTATGTTGATACCATCAAATACAACTTTGTGTCCACACACACGCACACACATACAGAAATACATACGTGTACGTGTAGGCAGTGTGAGTGGGCTCGAAAGCAGCAYGAATTCGCAAAATAGTTGAGAAATGAGAAAAAGTTGGCAAAAGAAAATTGCATTGCAGGCATTGACATTGAGTTGTCGCTCATGTACAATGGCAATAAACTGCCAAGTCAAAGGTGTCTTGCCATTCTCCTCGAAAGAGTATAGTTTGATGTTTGAAAAGGTTAAGTTTTAGTTTTAAATATGGTATGTGACCTGCTTGTATTGTCGGTAGGCGTGTAGTATATCTAAAATACCTAGCTCCTCTGTTTTCGGGACATCCATATAAAATTTTGCTCACACATTTTTGTCACTAACAGCTCTTTTGTGTCGGAGCTGCCGATATCGGACTACCACAGCATTGAGTTACTATACAAACTGAACAATTGGAATCAAGTATTAGTATCCAAGACGACGATAAAATCTTCGAAGTTATTGCTGACCTATGAATATCTTGTTCAAATATTTGTATACCTTTTATGCTATCGATGTAGAAGCTCAGGCCAGAAAAGAAAAGTGGCTCAGTCTCTACTTCTCATTTTGAATACTTTCCCTACCTTCCACAAATAAGTTTTGTATATGAAKGAATCATATATTTAAGCTGAGGCAAATATGGAGATTTTGCATACGTTGTTCTCGTTCATAACTTGTTTTTTATCGTCACTCACTTAAGTAATTAATGTATTCATAGAAACTAAAGCATTCCTACAACTAATTATTAATTGATTAAAGCTGCCATTTCATGGTATTGGAAGAATTTTCAATACTCTGATTCGAGAAGCTATTCATGGATCGTAATATTTCTAGACAATATGCCTGTCTGTCCGTCCGTGTGTGGTCCAGTTTCTGTCATACCAAAATAGTTGTGATTGCTTTATACCTTTCATAGCGTCCATGAACYAAATATGAGAATCTCTGTTTTTCTATCTAAATTTTTACCGTATACTTATTTAATAAGTAAGGTATCTCAATTAAATATTGAGAAAATTTTTAAGCCAAATTTTGATTAGCGATGAGGGCCATTTCTGCCCCTATGGGTTTCTAAACAAGCCAAATTTCCGCATATGGGACGAAGAGCAACCTAAATAGATTCAAGTGTTGTATTTTTTTTCTTGAAAAAAACACTGTCTCGCGTGGTTTGTTGGCCGGTGGAATCATCGCTTCATATTTCTCCAAAAATGATGCCGRTAAAAACGAAGCTGTCAATGTCAACCGTTATTGTGCAATGATAACCGATAATTTGATACCTGAAATTGAAGCACGTGATCTCGGCGACATTTCGTTTTAATAAAATTTCGCCAATTCCCACACACCGCATGAATCAATGGATATACCTTTATTTAGACAACACTTCGGTGAGCAGATAATTTCACGTTTTTGACCGATGGATTGCCACTAAAATCGTGTGATATCATATCGTTAGACTTTTTCCTGTAGGGACGTGTAAAGTCTAAGGTCGCTGCGGACATTTAGGCCTTGGAGTAAAACATGACGTGTCTTAGTCGAAATGCTAGAACGAGTCTTCGAAAAATCTGTGTTTTTTATTAAAAAAAAAAAAAAAAAAAAAATAGGGACCACGTAATGAAACACTTTTTACATAATTACTTCAATGGATTACAGAGTGTAGTAATGAAATATTTGCTAAGTCTTTTTCCAAATAATTCATCTAGTTTGAACAAAAATTAGAACTAAAAACTCAACTTCTAGAACCCGTAATAATATCGAAACTGCGCACACCAAACTTACATATTTCGTGCTTTTTAAAGCATGACTATACAAATATAACGGTATGTAAACGGTGATGTTAAAGTAACAGCACTGCTTACCGCGAAAGAGCGTGACTTAAGAGAAACGCGGTAAATGCAAAAACTCGCGCCGACGCAGTGCAATATAAACAGAGCCAAAATATAAGTGTAAACATAACAAAGTCGCACGAAGGGCCGACACTAAAAGCCGGTTGAATGGCAAACTCTTCCCAGTATTTGAGTACATAACTACAAGCAGCGAAATCAGCGATTACTTGTTGTAATGAAATGATGCATTTACAACAACAGCTTCATTGCTGCCTAAACAACGCTCTTGCAGCGAGCAGGTGATTTTGCCACTTTCCCGGCGAAATCAGGTAATATATCTACTTCGTACGAAGCTTTCTTCGCAGTCGCAATGCAAGAAGTAGTCGGTAGTTCTATGCAAAAATAGCAGCGGCTAAATACTTTTCAAGCCGGTTAGCTGCCCACCGAAGCGGCGAGCATTAGTGTAGCTGGCAGACGGCAAAAGGTAGCATAGGTATTGGGTATTGGGTGTCATTCAAATTTGGMGAATGCCAACGAACCAACGAAGGTGCATAGGCGGCCGAGCGCCGASGACGAGTGTCGAAGTGGCAAACGACGGCGACAGCGGCAAAGCWTGTCTGCCTAGATTTAGTGGCGAGCGAGCGCAAGTGTGGCGACCGCATTGAGCGAATTGCGTTGCACTTTTGGGAGGGCAAAACCAGAAAAACCGCTCGCATGCCATTCGATTTCCTGGTACAAGGCGAGCGCTCGTTTATCTATGTGATGAGTGAGTATATGCAAGTGTACTTATGAATTGCTGGCTGCAATGTACGRATGCCGGTGGCGTCGCTGCTGCAACAGTGACTGCTGTGTGAACTTGCCAAACTGGCTGCTGCCGRCGCTGCTACTGCTGCTGCTGCTACAGTAGGGTCCCTCGGCCGTCGAAGACGCCAACCAACATCGCCAACTACTGRCTTTGGTTAGCCCAGCGTTTGCGTTGGTTTGACTTGGTGGACTGGTTGGTTCGTCGTTTGCTTGCCTGCTTGGCTGGATGGCCATGTTCGTGCGTTCGCCTGCTGCCAGAACACAAACAGTTTGTGCGGCAATTGCGAAATGGACGGTTCGTTGTTGCGGATAAACGTGTAATGGCGCGAGTTGCATTTTTTCGGCGAGTTTATGTGAAGTGCGCTTGTGGCATATAATTCTAAAATATTTATTATTCACAATTTATGAAAAAAAAAAAAAATAATAATAATGCGTGTTCAACAGTTTGAAACGGCGAATTGCGAAAAAAATTGCAAATGATATCTGCTCTTTGAACTGCAATTTTGGTTTGCTGTGAAGTTATGTTTGAACATTGCTAGTAGAAGACAAAGCTTATGAGCTGGCTAGCAAAGCAGCAGAATTCAAAGCTGTTTGGCAAGTTTTGTGCCATAAAGTTGCGCACAAAGCATATGATATACAAGTGGCAGGATTGAAATAAACTATCCATTTTTTTGAAAACATTAAAAAACAAAAGTTGTTCATACAAAATTTTCCATAAAAATTAAATTAATAAATTAACTTTTTTAACAAAAAAAAAAAAAAGTTAAAAAAAAATTTTTTAAATTAATTTTAAAATAAAAATTTACAAAAAAATATTTGTGAAACGTTAAATTCTTTTGTGAGTGAAAATTAAACAAAAACAAAAATCAAAATCAAAATAAGACTTAATTCAAATCTACATCAAATCACTTGGCAGCAACACAGCATCAATCATCTTAACAGCTGTTACATTCAAAAGGTTAATTTTACAACAAATTACAACTGCACACTTTTATATTCAGGAGCGTACCCTTTTATCATTTATATTCTTAATATATATACCCTTTCACTTAACAAGCTAAATTATGAACGCCTAGGCGTTTTTACCAACAGTGACCCCAAACACCTCACATCATTTCACAAATACACATACAAGCACATGATTGTAMGTACATTCAACAGAACAGACCTTTCGCGCAATCCATCTACTTCGTTGCTATGATTTTTTCTTACATCCTTTAATATGTAGGTATATATGGAAGTTCCTGATTTGTCAGCACTTTYTAAGGTTTAGTTAACATTTTCCGGCTCTTCAATGATTGCTTTTATTAACGCTTACCTTTGCTTTTACATTTCGCAACTACCTTCGATTCCTCTCTTGGTCTTACAGGCCTTGGATTCGCTTACATTTATTTTGATACATATAAATACATACAAACATACCAGCATTTGTAGATACTATCCATGCCAGTTAGCGTTCTACCCACTCGAACTCCAACTCGTTGCTAACTTTTTGCACGCTTCCATAGTCCAGCCACACTCACAAACGTATAACCCTTGCTTGACTGGCAAAGTAACTTATTGCCGGTCTGGTTGTTCGCTGGTTACTGGCTGGTTGACCGGCTGATTGCCGTTACCGTAGTTACGACAGAGTTGAAACGATTTAATAAATGTTGTTAACCCTTAAGAGCTTGATTATATGAAACAATTTCAAAGGGTTCCTAACGTTTGGGAATAAATTGAAGGTCAAATGTTTCAGTTATCTTTCAGCTATGATTTTGAATTCTGCATAGTCGATTTTATTGAAATTATTTACTATTAGAAACTATGGAATGCCAAGTAATAAATATTGGAATAGTTCAATCTATTTGAACTTCTTTAAAAATCAGTTAGTTAAGAATATATTTGGAGCAAAAAATGTGGACAAATAATTAACGGTATATATAAAATTGTTCGATCCGAGAGGCATACGTGAGTTCTGAAATCAATAGTAACTTTTCGTTTATGAGCATTGTCTGTCAGCTAAGGAAAAGTACAGTTCCAGTGTAAAGTAGTGCGGTAAGTTTTTCGAAAGTGGGACCATTTGGTATATAAGTTGTGACGAAAAAGTACTTTGAAATTGTAAATAAAACGCAATATTTATTTTTTCGCCTTCAAAGTATTCCCCACCACATGTAATACACTTATGGCAAAAATTTTCTCAGTYCTCGAAACACTTTTCATGAGCACCTTTTGACCTTTAGCCCATTCAGCGAATTTCGTTTTATCTCTTCGWTCGACTGAAAACAGGCTCTACGGAGCGSCAGTTTCAGTTTGGAAAAKAAAAAYAAATYAAGCAGTGTCAAATCTAGTGAACACTGTGGTTGACCGTTGATATTCATTGCGTTTCTGGCTTTAAATTTGGTCACAATCATGGCTCCAGGCGATGGTGCATTATCACAACGTAAATATTTTAAAAAATTTCAATCATGCGTTATACTTTGAAGAAAGAAAAATAAGACAATGCTAACTTCCGTTATATCGAAGCGATAATACCCTTCACAGAAAAAAATAGTTTYCACACAAGAACTTATTTTGAGCGGTGACAGCTACATATGTCTTAACAATTTGTTCGGAGATTGTACCGTTGCCTTGCACAATAATATATTATAAATTTCRTGTAGATATCCTKTCAAATCGAAAAGTTTYCCATACCAGAATTTGAGTTTGATATTTTTATTTTTCAGAAATTCAAAAATGTAAATAAAATGCATCTCAACTTGAAGAACTTTAAATGCTAATGCCTTAATAGGTAGGCCTTCATAGGTAATAAGGGTGGCTGTCTGACGACTATCCTTCAAAAAGCTTATTGGGAAACCACCGAGAATAAAAGCTTCTCCGTTTTTATATATTCTCTTTTATATCCTTTCGATGAAAGTCTTCAGTACAAACAGTTTTATCTGTGATACCTCCGCAACATCGTTATGAAACCCTCGACCGATAGTCGCGATGCCTTTGTTAATCGCATAGAAGATGACCTTAATAATCTTCTTCTATCTACTGGCAGCTTCTACAGTAGTCATTATAAAGTATTCTTAGTCCAATGGCATGTCTGCTAATTAAACAGTGAAATCTTTGCTTAGAATGATATAATTATTGATTCTTTTGTTAAAGAGTATTTAACAATTATTTCAAAAACACGGTTTCGGGCAGCAAACTGGCTCTCTCAGAAACTCAGAAAGATTTTTCAGTTTATRATTTACACTGCGCTTGCTCTTGAATTTGAATTAGGTCAATTTTGGAACATAATAATAATATATGAATGTCTCTCTCTCTTTAATCTTAATAAAAAAAATTAGTTCATACTAATAATTTTGCTTCGTCAGTTTCAATCAGCAATTACCATTTCGTGCTTTTGTATTTTCTAAAGGCTGTTGCTAATACGGATATTTGGAGCTTAATAATTCTAAAGTTTTTCAAGACAATATTTAGGATTGAGGTTTAAAATAAAATGGAAACATAAGTTCGCTAAAAGCTGTTCCCTAACAAGTCTTTTGACGTCCTCTAATAACAAGAAGCGTTTAGAAATCAATTTATGAAGAAGTTTCTGTCAGACTTGTATACTATATGCACTATATAATGATATTTATTAAATCTCAACCAATTCTAAGCAAAACAAAGTCTTGTGAAAGAAATATCCATCTACCGCTTTCAAAATGATTAACACRCACTTTCTTCGGATATTTAGAAATCATTATCTTAGCCAAGATTGAAGAAAAGAGCACGTTTSGTCACATGTTGACTGGTTGACGCAGTGTCGATTACAAGTGCACTTAAGCAATACGCAAGCCTGATTAATGATACTCAATGACGAGTGCCAAGCATGTTACAGGGATGATTTATGAGTTGGGTAGTGATCTCATAAGCTTCACGAGACGCAAAGAAAATTGAAATAATGCATGACAAGCCGTGGGGTTATCAGCGATTGCAAGGAAAAGAGATTGTCGGCACACATATTGGTTGTGTTCAAAGGGTTGTAAAATCGAAGCAACATAACCGTGAAGGTGGTGAACCGATTGGAGATMATTAATCAAATATGAGCGTATTTAGTTGCCATTATTGTTTAAAGTTGGTATTTTGCAGTATTCCAAGACTTTCATTAATAAAAGAGTTGCATGATTTRGTAGAGCTGAAATTATTGGCTTTACTGTTGCATACTATATACAAAGTCGGAATAGTAGTTTACGAAAACCAAAAGAAGAAGAGAATGAATCTCACAATAGCTGTGAAAACTTACGACCAGATGGAAACTATTTTTTAGGAGTTTAACCTATCTTAGGACTTCTTCTATGCCCTGGTATTGACTGCGTTCCGGCTTTTCATAGTCAACCGAAATCCTCAATGTAACCCATAAGAAAATTTATTTTGTTGATTATAAAAAATTTGGAACTAAATATTCTAAGAGTCTTCTCTAGAATATGAAATTCTAGGTAAGAAAAGGACGGGTGCTAAATTTCATATCGATGTCTCAAAAACTGAGGCATTAGTTCGTATATGCACAGCCGAAAGGCGGCTAAAACGACTTTTCTTTTGGGTGTTATAGACATCATGGTATAATCAAGGTATACCATAATAATATTGGTTGAGACTGGACTGGCTAAGGCCTCAGTCGGCTTTACACTGACTCCCTGACTAAGCATCAAGACTCAACTGCGTAATCCATACTAGTTTCTGGAATCTCCATCTAGTCTAATTATTTTTAAAGAGTCACTACTACAGTATATTATTATTTTTTTCAAAGAAATTTTCTGTGCCATCTCAGAATTAAGTCCGTTCCTTCAATTACTTCATTGTCTTAAGAGTTCTTTCGCTGCGTATTTTGTTTATTAAAATTTTTTTAGGGTTTCAGACAGAAATTTTCTCTCATCAGACAACTTAACAAAAAATGCATTTTTATTAGAATAAAAAAAATATATATACAAATTTAAAAAAAGCAAAACTTGAAAGAAGCCTTGCCTGCATCGAATTACATTATTATTCTCCATTCTTCCTCATACCGACATAATTATCCAGTTTTGTCTTCGCTGAAATGCGGCTGCCGCACATTTTTTCCTTCATTCCGACTCGCTTTATACACTTGTTTGGCATAATCCGTTTACAAAATATTAAAAATAAACTACTACAAACATATTTACAAGTTCCAAGCAATCGCTAGGGACTGGAGCCGTCGAGCAAACAATTYCACCAACACTTTTGTGGCGCGTTTTTTGCTGGCGATTTTCGGTTGTCGTCAACATTTTGCATATTTCTCATTTCAAGTCGCCAAACTGAAGTTGYCCCAACTGACCAAGCAGCCGACGACAAGCCGCAGAAGCAGAAGGCAGACGAAGCAAGTCACTAGCAAAAACAAAACCCGCTGCTACTGACTGAAGCTTGTTATGCGGCATGTTGCACGTTGCTAGCTTGGCGCACATACACACCATACGSGCGCTGTGCTGCGAGTGTGTGCGTGTATGAAATGAGCTGAAAGCCGGTTGCGACCAAAAGGACCACATTAAGAATTTGAACTGAGGTAAATAAATGGCAGCAAACCGGCGGACTCTGCGGAGTAGATGAGGCAACATTATGATGTGCGGCGCAGAGTTTATAATATTTTTTGTGTACACTTAATATACATATGYGTGAGTGTGTTGCATTTGTGTGTCCGTACCAGCAAAGAACAAGTTTAAAAGCAAGCGGCTCCAAATTTGGAGTAATAGTAAAGAGAGTGCTTAAAAAGCAGCTGCGACACAACGCTCCACTCGGTAGACGAACAAAGCCGGAATGAACAACGTTTTGCGGTTACAATGCAGGGAATGTAAACCTACATACTTATTCTTATGATACATACATACATATAAAGATACACATGTTTGTAAGGCCATTTTGTAGGAGGCGCTGTGAAAGCGGCGAGCAGCGGCAACAGTGAATAACCAGAAAGTCGCCAAAGAACTTTCCACATACTTACATACAGGTAAATATACACACACAGGCATACATGCATACGCACATGTATAAATACAAGCAAACATACACTCATAAAAGGCTTGGAAGCTCGGATGAGTGCCCCATCCACTACATGGACTTTAGGCGGCACTTACCTCRTTTGCTGGCTCTGCTTTTTCGAAGAGATGGAGTCAACTTTTCGCCCACATTTCAACGTGTTTTTCGTCTACTTCGCCGGCGTTCACTTCGTATGGCATTTTCTGGCGTTACTGGAGTCGTTGCCAATTTTTTGGCTGTTTGTTGATATTTTCTGCGTTTTTTTGCATATTTTCTGGGTTGTATTGTTGTTGCTGGTGAGCGCAAAAACTTGACGAAATTTCATCGCATATGAAAGCTATGGTTGGAGCGGAATAAAATGCGAAGGCAAAAACATGCAAGAATTATTCAAAAACGGGACAAGGCTGCTAAAAAAAAATGTAATTCCGTGTATTCATAGGGTTCTCTATGAAAGTGTTCTGAAAATTTTACTGAGATACCCATTCTCTCCTTCACTTTGAGTTTCAACATAAGTTTACTATCCAAAATTACTCYCAGGTGCTTGTTATGTTTCTTAATTGTTAGCTCAATCCCATAGAACTTCCGGGGTTTCTATTGTCGGAACTTTCTTCTTCCTTGCAAAGAGTATTATATCAGTATTATCGGTATTTAACTCTAGTTTTGCCGATGTCGCAAAATGGTGTATAATTCTTAGAACGTTGTTCAGCATGTTAGTGATTATTTTTGTGAACTTCCATATCACTACTGTAGCAATGTCGTCTACATAGAGTTATGTGCTTTCCTTTAACATTTTTTGAGAATATCATTTGCTACAAGTAACCACAGGAGTCTTGGCAGTAGACGTTCTGAGGAGTTCCTGACTGACCAAACTGGTTTCTGCGATTGGCAGCATGCAGGGGCTCAAAAAGCAAAGTCATTCTTTCTCCCTCTCAACCGGTGTGAGTGGTTTTGTAGAGCACTCCAACAACGAGATAGCGGTGAAACCAAAAATCAACAAAATATACGCAAAATAATATTTCTCTCCTACCTAAATAATGTATTTGACCGCTGGATAGTCCTTATAATATTTAATGATGCAATTTTCACCTACATTCTTGCCGAGCACCGCCTACAAACACAATTTTCAAGCAAAGAAACACATACAGATATATTGATAAGTATTCCTACATAAGTTTATGGCAGACCTTTGAGCCGATTCAATAAAAAATGCATTAGTATAATTGGGCAATATRGCGACGGTAAAAAATAATGCATAGTTAATAACCGAAAAGGCTGAAAACTACTCAACACAGTGTTGAAAATGGTGTAATGGAAATTTTAACTATCGCCACGTTCGGTGGCCGAATTCGGATCAAACAGTTATTACACGAAATTAAGTAATTTGAGTCATTATTTTGAAATTAGTCCGCCGCTCACACGACAAGTCGTCACAAATATCAATACATTTCGTGCATAACGGTGCATAGGAAAGTAGTAAGAGAAACGCCTTGGTGTAACATAAATACCTACACAGACTTATACACAAGCGGTGCCATACCTATTAATGGTAAAGGCGATTATTAGACTAAAAATTCATGAGGGCGGACAAAGCGTCAATTTCCACTTTTCATTTTTTATGACTCGTCATATTGATTATATTTTTGGGTATGAAAAGGACTTTTCAGTTGGAGACTCAAAGCTTTGAACAACAGAAAGCACGTCATAGAATTAATGACGCTATTATGTCTACCTAAGTATGTATGCATACATTTTTATTTATGGATATTTAGACACCATTGTTAATCACTTACTTTGAGCTACATGCTATAGTTGCTCGACCTAAACAAARCGAAAATATCTCATCAAATAAGGAAGTTTTAGTTACAAGAACTTGATTTTGATCATTGAGTTTATTTGGCCGCCATTATGTCATAAATGGTCCGATMTAAAAATTTATTTGTATGTTGCGGTATTGATTTAAACGACAATCAAATTGTCGTGAAGCTATATTTCCAAATAAGAAACCGTTTTCACACAATAAGTTGATTTTGATCCTTTGATAAGTTAGAGGAGGAGAAAAGAACAATGTGTAAAAATCGGCGAAAACTGAGGCTGAGGTTCGTATATATACGGACATTACGGACTTACTAAATCGACTCAGCTCGTCCCGCTCATTACTTTTATACCAATCTCAAACTCTAATAAAATTTTAACGAAACCGAAAAGTTTGACTTTAACCGGATAATGTTATCTCGTTGATACGTTAAATTTCAAAATAATTCTCTAATTGAGAATAACTCAATAGATATAATGTAACTATAATAACTAGGACGACATGATAAAAGAGAGATATGATATTAGTTTAAGTTTTTKAAATACATCGCTAAGAGAATGAATTTTATAGAAAAAAATATTTGTTAGTGGTAGAAATTGTCAATAATTTGGAAGCTTTGGCTGAACTAAGGGCTCCAAAAAGATTGTTGGAAACTCGAAGTAGCCTCTAAAGTAATGGTTAACTGTTCATCATTATATATATATATATTATATATTATAGATTTTCCGCAGTTTCCTTCTGAGTGGTACAAACTCTGTGATAAACTTACAAACTTTTTCTTTATGCTTTTATTTTTTAATACTTGTATATGCCCCGAATATTTTCCCGCTATATCTTCTATACAGTTATTAAAGTATTGGAGACAGAACCTTCGAGAAAGCGGTCCGTCAGGCTAGACGGTCCCCCGACGGAAGGCTACTAAATCAAAGATCGTGTTTTTCTCGGAAAAACTAATTTAATTAAATTAATGAAATTTTGTACGGTTCTTCTAAATGTGGTGATCTCGTTATTGATTTAAGAATTTTTTTCGATTACAGCTAATTTCTTCAAGTCCATTTGTGGTAAGCTTTGGCTATCCATATCACACTATTTTGGTTGCAACTTTACCACAAAAAATAAAATAAAAAATAAAACACTTATCTCCTAACCGACGTTTATTTTTTATTTTTTAGAAAGAAAAAATAGTTGCAAGMGGAATTTTTCGGTCGCCAAAACCTACCTAACCCCTTAAATTTATACTGTTCAGGGAGTAAAAAATATAAAACATCTGAAAAGTAGATCGAAAAGTTACTTTTTCTCCTTTCAGTAATTAAAATTCTTACATATCTAAATTCCCGTTACATTCGTAGATCTCTATTATTTATTAAAATTGGTTGAAAGACTTTTATACGGCTCATTTTACTGAAGGTGCTGTGTAAAACAAAAAATATATAGCATTTTTTCCAAWACAAAATATGAAATTTTAATATAATATATTTTATATAAATTGAATGTATTATCATTAATATTCACTGTCTTATAAATTATACATAAAAATTAAAAATTCGTCTCAAAATTTCGTTTATTCTACGAATATAGTTACATACGTGTCTTAACTAATGCGTCTCTAATCACTTTTGAGATACCCTTTCAATAGACAATTTTATATCATAAAATCAAATTATTTGACTCACCCTTTAGCACTGCTATTTACATATGCATGCGTAGGAGTTACGCGAAGTTGACTGCACACTCTCTTCGCTCTCAGTTTGCCAACTCGTAGTGCGTAAGCAGCGCAGCACCAAAGCATCATATTTTTCACTTTTACACAAACACTGAATTTCATACTTAAGACAACAATTTCATTTATACAATTATACTAATTATATTTTTATGCACTTTAGTAAGAACTTTCAACTTATTAACACTTTATTTGGCACAAAAATCACAAATTAATCACACAAACACAACAGCACGAAAGAGAACTGAATGAAATCAACTAACAGCGACGCTCGTTAAGAAGTAACTGAATAGCGGAGAAGAAGAATCCGTCAAAATAAATGAATGGGAAAATTCCAATTTGATTAGTTAAAGTCCTGGAATAATGATGAACGTGGCTTTGTGTCAAATTATCTGGAATTAAAACAAAAATTCAACGACATCAATGCGTGATTGTAATATAAAATTTAATAGAGATATTAATATGTATATGACATAACWAGATAAATGAATAAATTAATTACTCCTTTGAATCCAAGAGAACTATACTGTCTTTCTTAGAAGTACATACAGTTAAGGACAATGAAATATAAACATGCATAGTACTAATTTTCCGTTCTAAAAATAAATATGAATATGATTTAAATTCAAGTTAAACAAATTTTTAGTACATATTTACTTTTTGTTAAGTGACCTTGGTAACAGTAATAGTATTGAAAAGCAAAAATTGCAAAAACAAATTTTAAATAAAAATTACAAAAATTCGTAGGGCAAAAGAATATATTCATGAATCATAACACTCAAGTAATACTTTGATTACAGATGCACATGTTCCAGGCATAGACTGAGATAGGCTGCGGCAAGTGCTCTGTGGAAATTAACACGAAACCTTTGAACTTTCTCTCAGAGTTTCGCCTGATTTTTCGGTTTAACRGTCCAATATTTTTCTTAACGATTACCCATACATTTTTGTTCTGGAGACTGTTTTTATTTTGTATTTTTGAACGTCGGTCTTACGTCCAACCATCACTTCCTATCTCATTTATTTTGTATTCAGATCATATAATATCGAGCCATTTAGTTTTTGTTTTCAGCTCCACCCTAATTAATGTGTCGTTTTGTGAACTAAATACGCTTAAACAGCATAGATGCTCAGTATTGGCGCCCGGTGTGTGTAAAATTATTATTATTATACATTTTCCAAATGAAAGCGGTTAGCTGCTTGATAGATAATATCATAATCGACTATTCGCAGGAATGGAAAATTAATTATCATATCTTGCCTTCTCGCGAATAACCTTTTAATATTAATAAGCGATTAATACCTTTCTTCATACAGCATTGGAACGAAAGTCATATTTTGACGGACAAKAATTTGGTGATTGCTTTCTATTAAACTCATGTTCTGTTTTATGTTTAGTATATTCAATCGCAGAAGTAAACATTCGGTATAAGTATACAATGATCCTTCTTTACCTCGGGTAATGATTAGATATTCGAATTTGTGGGTGTAAGCGCGCAGGATACCTATATTCCCTGCTTCCACCGTTCCATCATAACACAGCCAGTTTAGTCCTTAATGAAAATGAAGACAAATATACTGTACTCAAAAAGTAAGATGAAGTGATACTGTGGTGCATTATGCATACCTTCTGCCGGTCAAAATGTCAACAAAGAATAATATTCGATTTATGGACGAACAACTCTTGGGATTTTCAACACGATAATGCAGCATGTGACATGGTTCTTCTCAATTTTTTTTTTTTTTTTTGCCAGAATCTCGACTCATATCGCTCCACAGCCACCGTATTCTGCTGATTTGGCAACGTACGACTTTTGCCTACTCAAAAAACTCAAAATGCCGATGTGGGAACATATTTTTATACGATTGATGAAATAAAGAACGAATAGAAGAAGGTCCTGCAGGCKTCACCGGAATTAGCTTATTCCGACTGTTTTGAAAACTGGAAAAAGYGTGGACAAAATTTCGTCTTATTATACGAGGATTGTTTTGAAGCTGATGAACATACTGATCTTACTTTTTGTAAACCAGAACTGAATCCACTTCATTTTCTAAATATTCACCGTTCATGCTCACATCGCCTCAGTGCATTCGAATCGCCCAGCGAACGAAACTCGAACTTCCGACTTCATAACAATTAGTTCACTCATAAAAATTGCACACGAAGCACTGACTGTGTGAAACAATGAAAAGCAGTTAATAAATCTGTTATTAACTTGAAAATTGTCTAGACATTCARTGTATGCAAAGTACAAGGGCAAATAGAAATTAAAAACGCAGACATTTTACACCACATACCACAATTATATGCACACGCTGCGGGATTAAAATAGAAAGGGAAATTAACGAAGGACCGCGATAAAAARCGAGTAAAATATAAAAAGAGGAAATTTCAAAACAAAAACCGTAACCAACGAAATGTACGGGAATTTCTGCGGAAAACGATGGAATTGGTGTTGAAAAACGGCAACTTTAAATGTAGTTACGCTGCTGTAGAACAATGTGGGAATATGGAGAGTAAAAACAGAAGTGATGGAGGGACGTGGGAAACTGAGAAATAGAATCATGAAGAAAAATAAGAATATATGTACATATATTAGGGTGGTTCTTCCGTAGAATCTCTTCAGATAAAAACTTAAGATAAAAACATCCAAGCTTCTGCTCCATATAGCAGGACAGAGATGATGAGTGACTTGTAGAGTTTTTGTACGTCGGGATTCTCGAATAGATTTTAATGTTTTGGAGACTTTCAACACGACCTTTATATAAAAATATAAAAAAATATATTTATTATAATTTGGGAGACTTCAAAGAGTAATTTGAGCTCTTTCCTCGGGTTACAAAGCTTCATTGTATATATGACCGTCGACAGAATTATCACTAATAYTTGTAGATGGACTAGGGCTGGAAAGTGAGTATATTTCATTTTGAAGGACACCTTCTATTTCCAWTCCATATATATCTACAAATAGCTCTGCAAACATCAACAAAATGGGCCAAGCGATCATAAGAAGGAATGTTTAGTTTGCTATTTGAGCCAAGAAGAACGTAGAAAGCAACGAAATGAGTCAACAATGAAAAGGGGAATAGGAAAAGCTACGAGCCAACAAACAGAACACGTTTCAGCTGTTCAACTGTACGAATACGTGAGTGTGTGCGTGCGTTTGCTATTCGGCGGAAGTTAAGTGTACGCATACTTGATTGTTGTATATGTATTGCTGTTGTATGGGAGTCGTATGGGTGTATTTGTGTAAAAACGCAACAAAGAGCAATCATCATTATCGTTAAAAGAGGCGCTTACAAAACTAGACAAATTGCCACTTTAGAGAGCTAACGCCGACAAGCGACTGAGGCCAGGCCACAGAGGTCGCGATGCCAGCTACGAGGATAATAACAGCAAAAACAAAAAAGAGAAACTATAATGATAGTGCTGGCGGATGTAGCAGCCGTAGCAGCACAAATGCCAAACACATTGTCGGCGCACAGTTTAGGGACAAATTGCCAAAACACTATACGGAGTTCAAAGTGACTGGACGCGCGCTGGTACACGTAATAGTTATAGCTGGCGAGTGGCGTTGAAAGCGCATACATAATACCAGTGGGAAAATGTACGCGACAGAAAGCATACAAAAGTATACACTCACACATATATACATATATAGAGCCGAGTGAAGTCTAGCTATTTACAAAAGTCAAGTGGGGCACCGAAAATGACGTAGATGCGGGCAGATAGAATTGCAACAGCAGTCGCTAGAGCAGAGTAAAAGCACAATTGGTCAACAGGGGAACTTAAGTTGTGGCAGCAATAGTAGAAATGTAGAGAAAAGATGTGTATAAGAGACAGGAGTAAAAGCACAATTGGTCAACAGGGGAACTTAAGTTGTGGCAGCAATAGTAGAAATGTAGAGAAAATAAAACGTGCGAGGTCAGTATTGAGGCCTGTGAGGGGGATGGCAGAATATTTTGTTGAACATTAGAACACGCAAAAATCCCGAAAAGTATGCAACAAAAAAGAAACACGCAACCAAATATGAGGGCTAGCACATTTGTTGATAGAAGAGAGGGCGAGTAAAGACCAGTTGCTGTAATTGTATGTTGCGACCAACAATTGAGCGATTTTTTTTTCGCCCATTCACCATGCGTTGGCGGCGCTTAGGTTGCAGGAGCAGAGCCGTGCTGTTATGAGGAACCCGCAGAAATGGCAAAAACAGAGAGGCAAACAAAAGCCAGTACATAAGTATGTACGAGAATGGTTGAAGGAAGCAACAAGCTAAAAGCACAACGACAAACGAAACACTAACACCAACGCACAAGCACAAGAACATATATGTACATATTCTAAATAAGAAATAATGTGTGTGTGTACGCGCTTGGCAAATGCCCAAAGCCCAGCACGCTCAGCAACTTCCGGCGTCCGAGGTTAGGGACGTGCCATGGAAGTTCATTATGATGGTGAAAGCTGTTGTTGATGATTAGGCTACCCAAAAGTGGAGCAAAAAAGACAAAACGTAGAAGTACAAGCTGKAAAGCAAACAGACTAAACCGCGAAAGAGGCGGTTAATGGGTGGCTAATATGCAGTGAGAATGGCAGTATCACCGTTATACGCCTGTCTCTTCGTGTGTGTGGTTGTTGTAGTAGTTGTTGTTGCGTTTTGGCTTTCGCCATTATGTGGGCAAAAATACAGTAATAGTCATAATAATGGTGGTCAGCACACACAGCGCGGCTGCGAAAAGCAAACACAATGAAAACAACAAAAGCTAAAAAATAAAAATAAAAGAAATAAAAACGCACACACACAAAAGTTGTAGCTTAAATATGCACGAAAGTTCAAGGTTTTGTTGCGCTCGAACAATGAGCGAAGAGTTGGTTGCAAAACTGCACAACGCAGCCGGGCATGCTGGCGTAATTGCAAACGACTGCATCAAATGTATGCAAATAAAGATAATGAGAGAATGCGRTGTAGAAAGAATCGCTCGGTGAATAGATTTTTTTTATAGAATAAATGTAAAGCTAAGGACAAAGATAAAACAATTGTTGAGCGGATTGCGTGCAGCAAAAGCACAAAACACAAATTGAAGCTGTTAAAATTATGTAATTATGTCTCGAGTTGCCAACAGCRAAGAATTTTTTGTGCACCGAAAGTGGACTTAAACCTAAATTACGGAGAGAAACATATTTAAATACATTTGTTTTGCCTTGAGGCGTCTTATCGCAACAAATCTTTTTATCATATGGACGAAATCATGCTGAAGTTAGTTGCGTTTATGAGTCAGAGCAAAGAAACAAAGCACATTTTTACATAAAAGATAGAAAAGTTGAGCCAAATTAGGTCACCGGAWCGAATTTCACTTATTTATGCCTATTAACGCAGTGCTTAAAATCTATAAACGGTTAAAGTACTGGGTAAACCGTTCTTTGCTTTGGCAATACTGTCATTTAACCATTAAAAAAAAAATTGTTTTCAGTTTCCAGTTAAAGTCAAACTATCGGTTAAGTTAACCGGCAGTTAGTGTGCTACTAATTTTTTTGTTTGCTTTGACAAGACTTTGTTTTCAACCAATGTAAAATAAAATAATATTTTGCTTTCCACTTTTAATGCAACCGCCGGTAAAGTTAACCAGCAGTTAATGACCCGGTTAATTTTTGTTTGCTTCGACATCTCTTTCCATTTAAACAACTTAGAGCAGGTTTCATTTTCACGCCTTTCAATTATTAGTAAACTGTCGGTTAAATTAACCAACAGTTAATAAATTTTTATTGGTGGATAGCATTCAATAATTTTGAAATTATTTAAGTTTCCCATTTTTCTGTTATAAGTAAACTGTCGGTTAAGTTAATCTGTAGTTATTCTTCCGGTATATATATATATTTTTTTTTTTTGTTTCAATGACGCTTTCAATCAGTGTAAAAAAAACTTTAACATTTTCACCGCTTTTTATAACTAAACTGGCAGTTAAGTTAATCAGTTGTGCTCGGAGTTATCTTTGGTCACATCGTCCTTCCCTTCCGTCGGGGCGTGGGCGCAAATYAGCGATATGTTGAAGAASCTCGCTTTGATRMAGATTGTAGCTAGACGTTCATCCACCGGAGTGAATGCCAGGAATCGGCAACGAHATCTCTCTCCCACTACGGATTCCACATCGACTTTGCGCAGTGTAGCAAATAAAACAGGACCTACTTATCCCGGTTCTTGTCCAGTCTATTGCATTTATTGAATGGCGTTGATGTGGGCCTTTATTTTTACGAGTACATGAACCAGCTGAGCAGCGGCGCCTTCCCAAATAGGGAACCGAACATYCCAGGTGCATGTCCTCAAATATTAATCCTTATTTCGTTAGCCATTTTCCTCATCACATTTTTGTTTCGAGGCTTTTCCTTTTCATTGGGAGCCTTGTTTGCGTGGCGGGTCCCAAACCCAGCGCGCAACCCTAAGGAGGGGATGTTTCGCCTTCAAACTGATTTTTTTTGGCTACTTGGTCTAATTCCCAAGTGAATGACGGTCAGAAAACTGAAAAAAAAAAGAAAAACACTTGCGTGAATTTCTACACATGACCCAATCCTCACATCCTACATAAATAATAACTGTAAATTGATGGATGAGTATTCTTGTATCCTAACCCCGGTTTTCTCTGCATCATCAGCCCATACTTTATTGTACTTCCGGAGTGCAAATAACTCTCTCGAACTACCCGAACTACTCAGAAAGGCAACTCTACACCAAAAGACTGCAATTGTAAAACCTTCAATTAACTAGTTTACAGGTGTCCAGCGGAAAACTTAAAATCGGTCAGCAGGCAAATTGAATTGAATACTGGAAAAGCGCGAAAGAAAGAACGAGCAATTAGAGGCGCTAAGGTATAAGCATTGTAATCAAAAGGCAAATATTGTTAATTTATAATTGTTTCGGCGTGTCGGCGGAAGTAATTGAAGACTTCAATCTTCAATCTGTYACTTTACGCTAACAAAGCGAGCAGCTGTTGCATTCCAGACAACTCTTCACGTAATCAGTGTGCATGTATGTGCATATTTAATCGTTACTGTGCAATTTCTTTGATATTGTTGTTGCAATTTGTTTAAAGAACTTTGCCGAGTTAAACGTTTTAAAATGCGTAGCGGCTTAACAGCGAAGCAGCAAAAACGCAAAAGTGTTAAGCTTTTGCGTAAGTAGCGAACGTTGTTGTTGGTAATACATAAACACGCTCATACATACATATACAACGCGTGTCATTACTGTAGTCYACGTTGTCCATGACGGCGTTTAGGTGCAATAGCGTCGGTGTCAGCAATTAATGGCACAATTAAAAAGGCATTAACAACGATTAAGTCCTGCGGCGAACTGGAATTAAGTAAAGTCAGCGTCGCTGCCGCTGTCGGCGCGTATGAACGCCTCAAAGTAGACAACAATCGTTTATATTTGTATTTACTTTGGTAAATTCTTCAGTTGTACTGGCGTGGAGAGCTTTCCTCCTTGTTTTTGTGAAAGCAACGAAATGCTTTTATACAAAAACAATGTAATCGTAGAAAAACAAAAAYAAATGATTGTCGAAAGAGCTTCATGTTTAACATAATTATAGCTGTGTTTCGTGGTTAACCGCTCATAATTCGCTTTTATGGGRAGCTAAACCGCATAGCCGCATGAATTAATTCCTCTGTTGAAAGCAGAAGTATTCAATGAAAYACAATAAATATTTAAGATAAAGTTTATGTTAAAATAAAGTATATTTTAGCAAAAAGGTTACAAATGTCTAGTATCAAAACTTTGTGTCTTTGAATTTGGTGTCAGATAGCTTTGAAATTGCACAACCTTTTTCAGATATGCAAGAAAATTTATGAGTATTTTAAAAAAGGATTCAAATATTAAATARAACAAAACAACAGAGGTTCCTTTGCACAAATAAAGTTTCCATACAAGAACTTGATTTTGATCATTCAGTTGGTAGGGCAACTATTGGGAATCAAATTTCATAAACTGAGAAACTAGTTCGTGTATATAMAAACAAACGGATATGACTAAATCAACCCAACTCGTAACGCTGATCATAMAAATATATATCTCCGACGCTTCCTTCTAACACAGGTGTAACTTAATTTACTCTGTTCAGKKTATACACATTTCCACAGTCTCTAGCAGCAGTTCAATTAGAGAGCCATGCAGCTTCTCCTTATCTCTTCATTCGACTGAAATTTTTGCCCACCGATTGTTTTTTGCAAATTTCAAAGCCCTTGAATGGGGCTAAATCTGAAGAATATAGTATTTAGAGTAGACAGCTGCGAAAKAAGCTTCGGCCAATTTGGCTGCGAGCACGCTGATAATTGGTGCTTTGTGATGGTGATAGCACAGAATTTCCTTCGTCAAGTGAGGTTACTCAGCATAGTTGCCCTGGCGTTCAATGTAAATTGACTTGGGGGCAGATTCGATTTGTAAAAGGCTCTGTAAGTTTCTTGGTCCCTGGTATGGATCCATGTTTCATCGACGGTCACAAAATTATGTTGAAACTCCATCGGAATGTGCTTAAACAGCATAAAACACTACTGTGAAGTGGTCTCAAGACTGCTCACGCCATAGCTCACTTGGCAGTATTTTGCTTCCAATAACATCAAGTGGCCGACCCGTCTGGTTCAAGGTGGCTCACTCGAAAATAAAGGGATATTGATTCACAGCTGGCTGACGTTCTCTTGCATTCATTTCGCACACATTGTTTTGTTCTTAGTTCAGTAGCAGTATAAATTTATAAATCTTGTACTAGTGTGACTTCAAAGCTGCTTTTGACAGCACGAATAGGAACTGCCTTTATGCCGCAATATCTGAATTTGGTATGCCCGCAAAACTAAAACGGCTGTATAAACTGACTTTCAGCAATACCAAAAGCTCCATCAGGGTCGGAAATGACTTCTGTGAGGCCTTTGATATCAAACGAGGTTTCAGACAATGCGACTCTCTCTTATGCGGCTTCTTCAATCTACTCTTGGGAAAAATAATTCAAGCTGCAAAACTAAAAAGAGAAGGTACCATTTTCCATAAGATTGTATAGCTACTGGCGTATGCCGATGACATCATTGGTCTCAACAACCGCGCCCTTAGTTCTGCTTTCTCCCGGATGGATAAGGAAGCGAAATAAATGGGTCTGGTAGTGAACAAGGGCACGACGAAATAGTCATAACTTTGAAGTTGTATATAATTTTGTCAGTCTTGAAACCAGTATTAGCACTTTTCAAGAGAAAGATTCTGCAAATGATCATATTGCGCGTTAGTCACGTCGAATATCGCATTCGTTGGACCGATGAGCTGTGGGAGATATACGACGACATCGACATCTCACACATACGCACGCTACGGGACCGATAAGGCTGATGTTTTGGCAGCAACCGTTTGAGAAATCTTTTGCGGGACGCAAATTTTCTGGCGATAGTGGAGGTAGCAGACCAACTTCTTATACTGTGATCAAGACTTATAAAATCCAAAAGAAAATTAAACATTGAACGAAAGCCCTTTGAAAAGCTGTGCCTACTTTGAAGTGCTTAAAGTTAAGTTTCATGGTATTGCTACTTAAACAGAAATCTAAAACCAATTTCATTAAATTAACGAGCTATTGACTTCGTGCTAGTAAGCCTCTAATCTTTGTGTATATTTACTTCTATATATGGTATTTTTGCTATACCATACATTTAGCAATGGGTACATGGGTGTGATGAAACCAACTTCCCATTATTTAGCACTCAATCATTTAGCATGCAGCTTGCCATGCGCTTACGATTATTGTGGTAATGATAAGCGCGGAAATCAATCAGTTGCGGTTGCGTTGTTTTTTCTAATGTGATAAATTTGTGCTTTAAATGTAGTATGGAAGGACAAGCGTGTGAAGGCAAAGAGACGAAGATAAGTGACAGAGAGATATACAAGCTAAGATATATGTTTAATCTGCTAACATTTTTTGTTGTAGTGGGCACTGTAAATGTTTGTAGATATAGATACATACCTACATATATATGTATATTACAAAATGTGGCACGTCCTTTCGACTTGGCAAGCATGTCACAGGCCACACAGACGCTTGCATTATAAACAAACTATTGGTAGAAGCACAGAAGGAGTAGTAGCCAGCTGGAGCATATTCATAACCATTTTTCAAATAAATATACTATACATACACATATACAATAATGTATATAGGGAAAAAGGAGGTGTAGCTTCACTTGTAAGCATGTATGTGAGATCAGCTCGAACTGCTCTTGCGACTAACTGCAGACACAGAGAGTGGATAAAGCAATGAGTGGATATTATTATGTCATATTCAATATATGCATAGAGCTACACCACCAACATATGTATATTTATATAACCTCGTTTATAAGCATACACACACACACACACACACACACTACTGCAACATTATGCTGGCATATGACTGATGCATTGCTTTTAAATCGATATCGTCGGATGAAGGCAACGAGCGCACAAAATGCATTTCAGCAGAATTCGATGTGCCGCCTTACCTTCCATTATACACATATGCACATACATTTAAAGTATAATTGGGTATGGGCTTGTGCGCGCTCTTGAGATACTGACCCACCGCAAAATATTGCCATAGCGTTTATGGAATTAATCTCTCAGCGGCACAAGCAGCAAGGACTTACAACGTGGCTGTTATAGCCTTGTGAGGGAGTCAACTGGGCGCTGAGTAGCAGCTGTTCGCTCAAAATGCACACATTCACAGATACAAACATATGTGTGTGTACTTTTGAATATACATGGCGAAGCTTTTTGTGCGCCAACTACATTTTAATTATTTAAAAGCGTTGCTAGAAAAATCTGCTATGAAGAACTATGATTGGTGGAGCTCTGGGATATGTAATGTCAGAGTTAGGTTTTCTTTGTACCATCTYCGCACACACTTTGCGCATGTTCAAGTGCTCCGTCACAATGTTATGAACCACAGATTTTGATAAATTTAACATTTGAGCTATCAAACTAATACTTAGTCGATGGTCTGAGTTCGAAGCTTTGCGCACACGAGTCACATTATAAGTGTATGTCGAAGTCACAAGTCTTCCAGCACAGTCTTCATCAGCTACCTCTTCTCTGGCACTGAAGCACACCACTTCTTGAGGTTTTGCACTGCGACCTATGGAACTCTCCTATATAACATATGGCCACAAAGGTCCAGCACTATGAACAATTCCAGGAGCTTGTTGGCCGCTACGAACGTGATGTGATTCTTGTATACATAGATGGATCTAAGAGCCTTCAGTCCGCTTCTACAAATTGCTAGGGAATCCAGAATCAGGTGTTTTAGRGTTTCCGGTTYCATGCCSCAAAAGCGGCAGTTTGCMCAAGAGGCTATGCCCATAATAGACAATTATTTCTTGAGCCTGAGGTGCTTAGTGTAGACCGCGACAAGGAGACCGATTTTTCTAAGCATACGTTGGTCATAACTCTAAACCTTGGTGGGTTGTAATCACCCAATAACAGCTTGAATCGGCGCATTCCTGTTGCCTGCTACGCGTGCCGCTTCCTTTCTACTCTCTCCTCCATGCAGAGCAAGACCTTTATGGTGTGGGATACCACCGCAATGCATAATTCTGYTCCCATCATTCTGGAAGCCGCCGCAGAACGGGCTTGTTCGTCTGCCAGCTCATTTCCGGCTACCCCTTTATAACCCGGCAGCCAGATCAGGTGTAAACGTTTGCAAACTGATAGGCAGCTCGGTCATCCAAACACTCATCCACTAAAAGCGATTTGTATAATATTTATATAAATATATTTCCCTGTAGTTTATAATTTTATATACCGTTATTCCTGAACTCAGACTCCTCCCGTACTATGATAATAGTTACGATGATCATCAGTCCAGTCTAACTAATATGTATTTTATGCTAGCAGATGCTTTATGTTTTACGACTTCATGACCAGATATATATAATTTACATACACACAGGTTACCATGTGATAATGGCAAGCCACCCAGTAATGACATGTTGAACTAGATCGAATAATTACTAGTTTATAACTTTACTTTTCTGCTTGAAATAAAACTAGTCTTGAAAGTATTAGTTYATGTGTAAAAGTAACAGCTGTTATTCTGCGAGGTTTCGTTCAAATAACCCAAATTGCACATTTTTGTATATACCTAGAAGGAAATGGGGAAGTCGGTTAAGTCATGTTCGTCTATCTTTCCGTCTGTACGCGAACGAGTTCCTCAGGTTGTGAGATATCGGTCTGAAACTTCGCACACATCCTTTTCTTTCCAAGACGCTAAACATTTTTGAGAACCRATATCGGTCCACGATGACATGTAGTTGCTTTACAAACTGACCGCGCAAGTTTTAGCAAAGAATATTTTGCATTTTTATTTCAAAAATCAATACTTTGACTATTGTTTTGATCATTACCCACACCTTTTGATTTTGGAATTGAATTGGAGAAATTTTAAGGAGATATTTTTAAGATGAACTATATAATATTCTGTTAATTCTTAACTTCTTCAAACTTGCAAGTTGACATAACCCCAGCATTGGTTTGAAGATTTAGAAGAGTTAGGTGCGGTACACCTCAACAATATTTCTCTAACAGTCTTAGCTTCTCAGTAGCTAATGTCTAACCTATGAAGCTATTTAGTTAGAAGTTTTTATTAAACTTCTAAGTTCTTCCACCTACCATGTACCGTATACCACAGGAA
This sequence comes from Bactrocera latifrons, assembly GCF_001853355.1. NCBI lineage: Eukaryota > Metazoa > Arthropoda > Insecta > Diptera > Tephritidae > Bactrocera > Bactrocera latifrons. The sequence goes on from NW_017534664.1 coordinate 755,896, forward strand.
TATTTGGACTTGATATCAATACTAGTTACAAAGTAGTTTGAAACTAATCCATCTCATCACAGATTACTATCTATCTCGACTTCCTGTATTTAGACATATTACTCTGACATAAGTCAAATCGTAACCACAGCTCGCGTTGCCATATATCTATATAAAATATTTTTTCCATTTTTTGCTTTTCTGCTTATTTTATTATCTCATTACTTCTGCTTTATTTTTACAATATATACTTTATTTTCACACATTCATTTTGTTCTCGCTCTGGTTTTTATTTTATTTGAAAAATGTGCATTAGTGGCTTAGTGGCTCATCGCAGGAACGTCAATAAGTGGCGTGGCAGCACACGGTGGYGCCAGTAATGGCATCAATGCGAATATCTGCCAGAGACACGTCCTTACAATCGCTTSAATCGTTGTGATTGCGATTTCATTAATTTTATATGTCTGTGTGTAGACATGTGCAACTCTTGGATAAATGCTCCTTCAAATACATATGTAAGAAAGTGCATGTAAGTGTRTGTATGTGTTTGTATTTGCACTTTTGTCCTTGCCATTCACTACTTSGCTCCMKMTCTCACTTTTGTACTTRTGTGTGTKTATGTMTGTATGTTCACTGCTCAAGGATATCACAATTCTAATATAAATTAAATTGTTTTATGTGGATCTGCCACTTAATCACTTTATTGTAAAATACTTTATTGCTAGCGAATGAGCAGAATGAGATTAAAATTACACAGTGACGGAAATAAGAAGATGAAGCTTAAGTAAACAGCTGYTTTCGTGTAGCAGAAATTTATGTAGGTCGACGGAAGTCGGAGTTTAAYATTTWATTTTTWTTTTTTTCGAATTACTAAAAACTTGTTTCAGAATTAAAACATTGATGAAGATATTAAGGATTAAAATTTTAATATTTAAAATACTCTTGTACAATAGCTGAGCTCTTGGATTKTTATCAATTTGGGGCAAACCACCATTTACTTTAGGGTAATTCATGCCCAAATGGGTTGAGGCTGATCGACT
>NW_017534664.1:758454-790159 GCF_001853355.1 Bactrocera latifrons
TGCAGTGGGTTTTCAGGAACTCATTACTCTGCCTTGTCCAGTCTCTAGTCATATTACCGAAAATATATGACTGAATGATATCCTTGAACCAAATTAGCAAAAATTGTGGACATATGAAGTTATACCTTTTGTTTGCAAGGTTTTTATACCTTGAACAGGATATACAAATTAAGTTTGTCACGAAGCTTGTAACACTCAGAAGGAAGCGTCGAAGATCCTATAAAGTATATATATAAATGATCAGTGTTGATATTGAGCTGAGTCGATTTAGCCATGTCCATCTATCTGTCTGTCCGTCTGTCCGTCCGTCTGTCTCTCAGTTTTTAAGAAGTCGTTTTGAAATTTTGAAATTTCCAAACGTCATTTTCTCTTTAAGAAGCTGCTCATTTGTCGGAACTGCCGACATCGGACCACTATAAAATATAGCTGCCATACCGTATGATCGGAATCTAGTGCTGGTACGGAAAACTTTTGCATTTGACGTGCATCTTCACGAAATTTGACATGGATTACTGCTTAAAGTAATAATATAATCTCCSAAAAAATYATTCAGATTAGTTTACTTTGGCTTATAGCTTCCATACTAACTGAAYACAGAGTTACTAAAGGAAATGAACCTGTGAAGGGTCTATTAGCTTCGATGCAGCCGAAAATAATGTTTTTTCTTGTTTTTATTTTATGCAAGGTGTATGCTAAGCAATGTTCCATATTTAGTGAAACATCCTGTATAAGTGATTCCCAAATTGAAGTTCAAGGATTCGATTACTGGCGGGATCCATTTAATACTGCCTATTTTGTACAGCCAATAATTCGTTTAGGTGTCAAATTCGACAAAGGAAAACAAGAAAACTATTCTTGGAATAGAGTAAGAAACCATCATGKTAAAGAGCGTTAACTTTAATATTTTCTATATTTCTCCCGATCTCTGCTTATCAATATCTGGAATGGCATTTAAAAGAGCTCGGTTGTAGTTTGGACTTCATCTTCCAGACTTAACAACATTTCCTCCAGACCCGAAGCTGAGCTGCACTAAAATTACACAGCATAGTGGTACTTTTGAAAATAAATTACTAACTTTTCAGTAAATAATTCGTTTAAATATTGCGGCTCAAACTCCATCTTAGGATTGTATTAACTTAGTGTGAAGTTTACAGCACACCCTTTCAAAAGATAATTATATRGTTTATAACAAGATATGTTGAACTTTCTTCCTCTCTCTTCCTCTTCTTCCCCGGCGGGTACTGCGTCGAATACTCTCAGAGCTGGAGTGTTTTCATTCATATGGTCACTTCGTCCGTCCGTCCTAGCTAGCGTACCCGTTGTCCCTCAATTAGCTAAACTATGTCAATGTTGTCGTATACCTATATCGTACAGCTCATCGTCCGAACGACTGCGGTATTCACCGTTGTCAATGTGTTGAGGACCATAAATCTTCCGCAAAACCTTTATCTCGAAAACTCACAACGTTGACTCATCGGATGTTGTCAACGTCCATGCCTCTGCACCATAAAGCAGAACGGAAGTAAAGAGTGAATTTGTTCCTTGAGAGAGGACTTTACTTCTCAATTGCCTACTCAGTCCGAAGTAGCACACGTTGGCGAAAGTTATTATGCATTGGATTTTGTGGCTGCCATTGTTGTTGGTGTTAATGCTGATTCCAAGAAATTATATACGACTTCGAAGTTATGACTGTCAACAGTGACGTGGGAGCCAAGTCGTGACTGCGACAACTGTTGGTTTGATAACAGAGGATATTTCATCTTGCCCTCGTTCACTACCAAACCCATTTGCTTCGTTTCTTTAACCAGTCTAGAGAAAGCAAAACTCATAGCACGGTTGTTAAGCGATCCTGATGGAGTKTTTGGTGTTGCTCGATGTCACTTCACATATCCGTATCASTTTTGCGATTATACCAAATTAAGACATAATTTTGATCTTAACAGGGGTCTCAATCACACAACGTGTAGCCGTTTCATTGTACCGGTACCTAAAACTCCTATAAGATTTATCACCACGACCGTCACTAATCGACGAAGCACTGTGAGTCGATCACAAATTTGTTGAAGCGGCTAATTTCAGCTTTGCAAATATCTTCTGGACTGTCGAAGGTATGACTGCCGAGAAGTTTCAACCTTAGTTTGCAAAACCCTTTAGTGAGAGTCCCTACTCCTCCCTCTTACCTACTGTTTCTTTACAGTAGTATAAGATAACCAATGAAAAAACCCTCTCCTCAACACATTTCGGGTTTCTGCCWTTCACGTCTTTACAACACAAAAGGGTTTGTCCTCTGACTAAAAATATTTGACAGGAGCAAATTCTGAAGCTTTTTCCTTTTTACTATTAATTAAGTTATAAATGCACAATTAGTTAGGTTGCCATTTAATACTGTCAATTAAATTTGTTAATTTCTACATTACATGATTGAGTAAGAACATTTATAAGAGCTAATTTATTGAAGTACTCTTTATTAACTTCATTTAGGATTGTGTTTGGATGAGGTGTTATGAGATTATTTGTATAAAATGAACTTATTATTGAAAAAAAAAAAAAAACATTTCTAACCTACTTTCCATCAGCTTCTATCATTACTAATAGATGAGAAAAGGGTTATATTTGCCTTTACCTGAGATTCATTATGATTTTTCGTGCAACGCTTTTCATTATATCCCCATTAAGACTCAATTAAGTAGCTTCTTACTTGAAGTAAATTGAAATAATAATTGCTAAAGTACAAATTAAAGCTGACAGTTGGTGGCATGACATTGACAGTGAAATTTGCTTTTGCTTGCGCAGAGGGAAAGTTTCATAAAACCAAATATGAAGTGCTTATAAATGACTATATYGAATAATTCAAGTAGGGTTAAACAATGCAAAGGGAAATAAATGCTATTACTGGCGAGGTAGGCAATGAGAGGCAACGTTGTGAGGCAGTCGGTAGAATTTATGATGAAAAGAGCTGATTTTTCCGGCAATTATGCCGTATTTGTAGAAAATTAAAAAAAAAAAGGGAATATATAGACAGACAATTACGTAACTTCAGCTATCAGCTACTGAAGTGTCTACTGGTATCTACATATGCACATATACCATACATARTATAGATACAGGACAGCTGTCATCGCCGTTTGCGGCGCAGTGCTACTCATTACCAGCGGCTCCTTTACCCACGCACTGGAGCGTTGTTAATATGCCACAAAAGTACCTAATACCAAGCGAGAGTGCGAAAATTTGCTCACACACATATATGAGCACACCTGTACATATGTAAATTATGTATATTTGAATTGAAAACTTTTTGTCTGCTGGCGACTGCTTATTGTCATACTCCGACTTTTTTSTGTTGAACTTCGGCAGCCTTTTGTTCGAGCGTGGTGAGAAAAATGCGGCAATGAGTGAGTGTGTGAGTTGGACAGACAGACGCACGCAGCCAAAGTAGTGMAGCACACATGCCGGTAGTCAGTCATGCAGCCCAATCATCCAGCCAGCCAGCCACTCAGTCATCGTTTCGTACTTCACATGCCATAGCGAAAGCTTTTGTCTGCGTGCGGTTTGTTTTTAGTGTGGCGTGCGCCGCAGGAGCTCCGAGCTCCGAACTCCAGCTCAGCACATGTCAAGGCTTAGCGGCAGGCCTGCGTTGTCCTGCGCGCACAACCACCCAGTCCATCCTTAATGCCACCCACTTAATCCTCGACGGCGCACAAAACACAAGTACACATACACTCACACAAGCCTGTGGTTTTGCATACACGCTTGTTATTTTGCTAAATGAAAGTGAAATTTTTCATTCACTAATGCAAATTTAAAATAATATGAAGCGAAATGAATTGAAATGGAATAAAGTGTGATGATATGCAATGAAATGAAATGAAATACATGAAAGGCGCAGCGGCGGTGCGTAGAAAAAATTATTTCAGGCATTATTTTTCCATATGTCGCAATGTGTGTTGATGTTGTTGTTTTTGTTATTACTGTTGTTGTTGCTGCTTTTGCTGTTGTTGCAAAGCTGTCGGCGTGTTGGTCCGAAATAAATGGATTTCTATCTTTTATATTTAATCACCAGYGCGCGCTCATGCAATGTCAGTGGGCATAAGCACCCCTTTTTTCTGGCGCGACGTCCAGCAGCGCCTGCCACCACTTTCCCACTACTTAAGTACTACATCCCRATATTCTTGCAGACATATGCTGCGCTTTATTCTTACTCATTTGCCTGTGTAATGTGCACACACTAAGCTCTTACTGTTGTTAKTTTTGTTTTTGTTATTTCATTTTAGCTTTTCAAGCGTGTGTATGTGTAAATATATATGTATGTGTGTGTAGACATAATTTCATGCCACAAAACACTCGTCAGCAGCTTAGCATCCCGGCCGAAGCACCTTGCTGTATTTAGCCTGAAGTGCGCCTTTACACCATCCCACGCCTCCCACATCAGACACACAGCGAATCTCATTTGCTTAGACTAAAGTAAGTATTTAATACTTGTTTGTTTGTCAGCTTTTATTTTCCTTGTCAGTTTTGTGCTTATTTTGTATATGTAAGCGCTGGAGCGTGTGCATGTGTATGTGAGCCCAAGGGTGGTAGTTGTGTGTGTGTCTAAGCTTGCGTTGGCATTTGCGCTGCTCATCAGCGATCATCTCAATAATCGCTTTTGTTCCGTATTGTGTTTCCTATCTCCCAAGAATTGAAAAAAAACAACCAACAACAAAACGAAAGTGAGAACATTTGCATGAAATGAGTTTAAATTTGTGTGGCGAAGATTTTATTGTTGAATTTAATTGGATTGAAATTAAACAAACATTTGTCAGTTTTGTTGTGATCTGAATTGTGTGACTGGGTTGGTTTGAATTATGTAAATAAAATGTATKGCAAAAACTGAGTGCTCAGTGTCCGGATTAAAAAGATCTTCAATTAAATCACACCAATCTAAATTTTTGTCTTAGGCCAAGAAAAATAGTGCGTTTAATCCTAAGAACTTTATTAAACTATCCTTCTCTAGAAAATATTAGAGAATCATAACTAAACTTTTCCTAACAAGTCCTCGGCCTACTATAGTAAAACTAATTTTTTTGGCAAAATTCATTATTTTTTATTTCGTTTAAGAGTTATAAACTAATTATAGTGATCCTCCACATTCTCGATATTTTTTTTGTGTTCCGATTTGTGTTTGGCTATAAAATAAGCCTCAATAGCGCCAGTCACCTCTTCATTCGACGACAATTTCTTCCCTGCGAGCATACTATCGAAATATGAKATGAGAAAATGTCATTTGAGGACAGATATGGAGAATACGGTGGATGCGGAATAATTCGAAGCCCAATTAATAATTTTTTTTTTTTACCCTTTCACTGACTTCTGACCGGTTGCATGGGCTTGGTGAAACAGCGCTTCCTTTTTCTTCTAATACGGCCGTTTTTCGTCCTTCGAATTGCCAAAAGATGCTTTATATTAGTCGCTGTTAATGGTAATTTATTTCTGAAGGTTGTCCACGAAACCTTTTCCATGTGCATCACAAAAAACAGTCGCCTTAACTTAGCCAGCTGACTGTTGAGTCTTCTTAAGCTTTGGAGCGGGATCAACGTGTACAGTCTACTTGGATGACTTCAGAGTGAAAGGGCGCCGCTATACTTTATCCGTTGTCACACATGGTTTTATTCCCATTTAACATCTCCTAAAACTCCCCCGAATCATAAACTCGCAAAGTAAAAAATTCACCTTTCAATTTGCTCACAATATTATACGCCTTCTGAAGCTTAGAGCTAAATAAAAATCACGTGGATTTAATAGTATGTATCAGTYCGGGGTCGTTTTAATTGGCCTGTCACAATTCTATTATTCTGATCGATATCGTGGGTATACCTGAATCTTTCAAACGAAACTTTGCTTTATCTGCMAATATCTTTAAACATTTTGGGAATAGTCATGGGATCTGTTGATTTAAGACTATATTTTATCTTGTGGCGGTTCTTCGTTCATCTCGTAAAACTGATTAAGGCTGATGAAAAAATTTGTATTTTAATACAAATATTTATAAACGCAAAAAAAAAAAATAGGTTACTGAGCTAATAACAGCAATCTAACACCTAGTTAAGTGTTCCCTATATGTACTTGTTACATGGTTTGGCTGAGATGGCTTTCAGTGCTTTCATCGAATTTTGGTTTTTTTCGTTTTCGGCTCATTTTTGGATTGTCAATCGCTAGTTTTTCGACAGTATAGACGTCATATTCATGAACGAAGATCTTATCAACAGTACTGACGCATTTGTTGAATGTAGGGTCCTCGGTTGCATTATCGACAATTTCTTTGGTGACCTCTACTCGACGCCATTTTTGCAAAAGATTCATATGACTCTAATATTGACACAACATTGACGGTTAGGCATTGTCGAGAATTTGCTCACTTTTCATTGTCCAATACCATTCTGATGTCAATAAATGGTGCATCATATTCTAAAGCAATAGCTTAACCCTTACCATAAAATGAGTTTAGAATGGAATGGATTTTGGAAAAAATAAAATCAAGGTATTATAGAAAGAATCATTGATGCGAAGTTTTTCTCTGAAGTCTCAACAACCGCTAAAAGGTGAGATAGAATATATAAAATGTTACACTTATGCTGAGGAGWTTGAATCGCTAGAGCATTAAAACGAAAGCCAGATTATTGGCGTTTAAGAGAAARTATCTTCTACAATGTTCAAAGTTATATTAAAAAGGAAATTATTTGCTTTGCAAAAGTCATAKCGTTTACGAATTGTAAGTTGGCACTCTGTGGAATATGTTTCTACGAGTATATTAAGCAATTATATTTTTTGGAGCAACGTTCTCCTCATCAACCGGATTTAAATGTAAACCGTAGAACAACTTAGACATTTAAAGATCAGTCGAAGTAAAAATCAACGATGCATATTTCGTGAGTTCTTTGAAATAAATTTCATCAATCGATCACTTTGATTTTCTTTTTCTTGAYTGGCGTAGTCACCGCTTACGCGATTAAAGCCGAGTTAACAACCGTGCGCCAGTCGTTTCTTCTTTTCGSTACGTGGCGCCAATTAGATATTCCAAGTGAAGCCAGGTCTTCTCCACTTGGTCCTTCCAACGGAGTRGAGGTCTTCCTCTTCCTCTGCTTCCCCCGGCGGGTACTGCGTCGAATACTTTCAGAGCTGGAGTGTTTTCATCCATCCGGACAACAAGACCTAGCCAGCGTAGCCGCTGTCTTTTAATTCGCTGAACTATGTCAATGTCGTCGTATATCTCGTACAGCTCATCGTTCCATCGAATGCGATATTCGGGGTGGCCAATGCGCAAAGGACCATAAATCTTTCGCAGAACTTTTCTCTCGAAAAATCGCATTGTCGACTCATAGAGTTTGGTTTTTGTTTTTCGAGAGAGGATTTGATTTTAACAATATAAATAAGATCAAGTATGGTTTTATCATGACTTCCGACATCACCTGTCCCTACTAATTGTTTCCATATTGTCTCTAGAAAGGTTGGCCAAGATGAGAGTCTGGTACATTAATTCGGCCGATTTCTTATTATAAATAAAAAAATTCGTTGCCCTTGCTGAAATGTTCATCTAACCACCATGCCTATAACCAGCGTCTCATACTTGAACTTTATTATTAAAATTTGCTTTATTATTAAATTAAACATATTTATTTAATTCTCTCTAGTGAGATTTGTTGCAATAATAACCTAAAGTGAAACAATTTAAAGCACATTTAAATTTATACTTTTATCTTATAAGTTTAATTTTTCACGAAAACATATACAAAGTCACTTGTGTACTTAATACTTCATTATCCCAAAAACAAGGGACAGAGCTGAACATAAGCCGATGCCAAATAAAAACAGACTTTGCTTACTTGCCGAATTTGTAGTATTTAGTAGTTATGCAAACATACATGCAAGTATTTGTAAATATATATTGTAAAAAATCGATAAGCTCTATTGATTTCTAAATTTTCCCAACCAAAACAGGATCGTGTAGTATTAATCTCAAACGAACTCACACGTGCACAGCCTTTATAATCACGTTTRTTATTGTGTGGGCTTATAAGGGTGGTCCTTAATTTAGAAAGTAAATCTTGACAATGGATATTTTTAGACTAAAAAGTTTCTTTGATATTTATTGTTAGCCAATGATGATTTTTGGGGCAATTGCCGATGTTTAAGGTGTGCCGTCAAAGTGAAATGAGAGTAGCAAATCGAACAGACAACTATCATAAACCATACAAATTGGCACAATTGACCGTCTTCGCAAAGTTAACTGTCTCCCAACCGCCTAGAAAAAATATTCAATACATGCTAGAAAGTTCGTGTGTAAACGAACATTTCACACTCTTAGCATTTTCCAGGGTCAAAGCCTTAGAAATATTTTCAAGGGTGTGTTATTTAGGGTCTTGGGCAAGTTTAGAACGGAATTCATTCTTTTAAAGAAATTATAGATCCGATTYAACCCATTTTTGACATATTGATTTTCTRTAATATATCTTACTGAATGACCTATATATTTCATAAAAAGTTTGTAAATTTGTTTGGAACTTCGTTATCTCCGTTATCTGAGGATTTGAATAGKTGTTGCCCGAATTGGACGATTTTACTTTAAGTGTACTATTCGAACGAAGTTTTATACCGATATATTCTGTAAAGTTAAAGAACCAGATGGAAATTAAAATTCAATTATATGGAAAGCAGGCGTGGTTGTAGTCCGACTTTGCTTGTTTCTGCACTGGAACATAGAAATGTCGGGGCAACATTATATACAAAATTTAGTCGATATCGGCAGAGTAGTCCWTAGGTATGGCTCTTCACCGAAATGTGGGAGATGCCACATCCATTGTTAATTTTTAGGATCCATGTCAAAAATGAATAATGGAAGTGGCAACGCTTGTTTGCATCATCCCAAGTGTAAAATTTAATGCCTCTGAAGTATTTATTTATTGTTTTAATGCGCTTACGCAGTATTTAACGGAATCGTTTTATGGAGAGGGGCGGAGTCGGTTAAAATGCTAAAGTAATCTGTTCTGAGCGAATATGGATAAGTGGBTTGGAAGATATGTTCATTAAAGCTCTTAAAGTTCCTGTAGCAAAATGATGCAAGAGTATATATATTTTGAGTCTTCCGGTTTAATAATGAAAAMAGAGACTTAATAGTCTTCAAGCAATATAAAATATTAAGCTAAAAATTCATCAGAAATTTGACCCTTGAGCGGAAATGCCACTCGTGTATAATCGAAAAAAGTACATGTTTGAGGCATGACGACGCTTTGAGGACTTGTGTCTCAGAAAACTCTTTATTTAACTTTTAAGGCACCACCCTAATGTAAAGAGAAGACTCWGCCCTGCATATTAAGCTATTTATATGAAAAGACGCACAGATACATACTTATAAGCAAGTTGTTTGTTTGTTTGTGTGTACACATTTCAATGTAAGCACTTTTGCCAACAAATTTATTTAAAAAAGGATTAACTGCAGCTAAGCGACGTGCTCAAATACATGGAAAGGAATGGCAAATTGAACACTAAGGCGTCGGCGGTAGCGACTTCCTTTAGCCCGAAGCAAATAAAAGTGTAGAAATATGTATGTGTSTGTGCTTGATTCAAAATACCTGTGTTAAAAATATATCGACTTGCGCGCACGTTAGTGTATGTTTGAGTGCTTGTTTCCTTATATATGCGTATGTATGTGTATTAGAAGCTTTTAGAATTTATTTGCAAGCAAACTTGTTTATAACATCCAGCAAGGACCTTTTGATCAGCAGCAAATATATACATATGTATRCTGAGCATAGCAAGCTTTTGTGTGCGAGTGTGTGTGTGCGTGCACTGTAGTCGTCGTCATGCCAATGACATTTAATGAAATTGTCAAAACTCACTCATGTTTTGCTTTTCTCTCCTTTTTTATTATTTATTCGGCTGCTGCACGTCACTTTCCGTCGCTGCGCGCTGAGCACTACTCGCTGAACTTACTGAACAAAGACGAAATCAGAAAGCGTGAGAAATTCAATTTACTTTGACGTCCATCATTTCATGTCACGCTTTAAGTTTTTATTCTATTTAATGGCTTTAAGTAGCAGCAGCAGCAGCAGCAGCAGCAACAGCAACAACAAAATTGTGTAGCATTTTTGATAATTTCATTTGACAGTTTAAAAACATAGGAAATAAGCTTAAAGCGTGTGCTGGCGATTAGGAAATATGTTTCACTTTGTTTTTGTGCTTCCTTGCGCTGCGTAAAGTTTTTCGGCTGGACAAATCCTATTACTGGCAGCAAAGGCAAGTGGCAGTTCTTAATGAAATTACAAGTGCAAGTTATAGCAGAGCGCTTTAATGTCACGTGTGATTACAGAAAAATTGTCTGCTTTAAAACTGTTTGAGCTGGCGAACCCTTTTTGACAACCTCTTCAATTGAATTATGCTCACGTATGTAATTACTTCTTTATTAGGGTTGGCATGGCTGCTTCATACGCATACATACATATATGTATATGTAGRTATAAAGCAATATGTGTTTACATTTTAATTGCTTTCACATGTCATTGTTATTTATTTCTGTGTTAATTTTTTTTCTTACTTCACCGCCACAGTCYTTGTTTTGCACTCAGTGAGTACGGAAAATATGTTACTTACAACCACTTCGAGTTTTGGCACTCAGTCCACCGCAGATTAACACCCCCGGGTGTTGTGAGACATTTGTTTATATTCACACAGCAATTTTCCAACAAAAAAATTGAATTTTACAATTTTTGAATTTCTACTTTTGTTATGTGTACCAAATTTGAGCAAGAACGTGGATCTTGAATTTAGACAGTATTGCGCAAAAAAAGTGCAACTAAGAATACAAATTTTGCAATTTTAAAAATTCCGCCTTTTTCATATATCATTTATTATTAACTATAGACTTTGTATTTATACAGTAATGTGCAAAATTTATGCAATTTCCAACAAAAAGAAAATTTGACATATAAAAAAATTGTATCTTTACAATTTTAAAGTTTCTACCTTTATGTAATTTATTATAAATTATTTAATTTTATATTGATACAGTATTGTGCACAACAAATGCAATTTTCCACACAAAAGAAAAAAAATATAAAAATTTCAGCATTAAAATATCTGCATTTTGTATACTTTACTTATTATTAATTATTGGTACATTATTGTGCAAAACAAATGCAATTTTCAACACAAAAAAATTTAAATATTAAAATTTCTACTCTTTTATACGTAATTTATTATGAATTATTTAATTTTATATTGATACAGTATTGTGCAGAACAAAAGCAATTTTCCACACCAAAAAAGTTTAAATTTCTACCTTTTTTATGCGTAATTTATTACATTTTTTTTTTATATTTTTATTTGGTACAGCACTGTGCAAAACAAATAAAATTATCCGCACAAACAATTTTTTTTTCTAAAATACTTCATTTATACGCAACAGACTAAAGCGGAAAATAATGGTTAAAGRCTAGGTACTTTTTAAGATTAGTACAAAACTGATCGAATTCGGCATCACATTTTGCACAATACTATTAACATCTTTATCAATAAATATATTTAAAATGCCATGTACTTGTGGCATGACAGTGCTTGCTCCCTCATTACCTAATACACATATGCACCTTATAGMGATTTATTTGTCCAAAAATGGTTTAAAACTCAGTTTCATATAAATATACCACCATAGGTATATTTCGAGGTACACACTTCCAAGCGCTACTTAATGATTCCACCCACTCTGAGAGTGACTTCAATTTCCTGTCATACCCATTACTTACTATRTTGTGTCTTTTGACGCTTCGTTGGTTTGCAGCATTTCGTATATGTAAACACACAAACACCCTCGCATATGTACATATGTATATGCCGAAACACTATTTGGCGCAAGCACCTTGCCTACACAGGGTTGATTTATGCACTCGTGCGAGTGTGTGTGCTCGCTTCGGTAGTTGGAAAATGATTTAGTAGTTTRTCATTATTAATTCATGATTGAAAGGTTAGGTACAGCAAAAATCAATTTAATGAGAAACTTAGATTCAAACTGCAATTCCATGTGTCGGAAACAACAAGCTCTTTTGTGGCAAAATGTCGCCGTGAAGCCTCTAAGCATATTGCATGAAACTTTGTTAAGATTATATTAGTTTTCGGCCGCAAAATGATGACTTGSGCACAACGAGTGGGCATAAATGAGGGTTTAAAATTAAATATTAAATATGRTGCAGGCTTAAGGGAACTTTTCCGGTATTTCATAATAGATTTTCTAMCAAAATATGTAAATATTAGTAGTTATATTGTGCTCTCGTTAGACTTATGTGATTTGGTGTTGGCCAAGACGGAGGACATGCATTTTAGAGGTTWTACTGTTTAAAAAGGCCGGACATTTATTTTTATTTTAACTAGATATTTTTTTTACAAACTTTTCCCGGAAATGTATTAAAATGACTAYCGTAGTATTTTTAACGACAACAACCTAGTAGATATAATATGACATGTTAATGTACATATGTAATATACAGTGTCGGACATAATGCAGTGGTCTACATCGAATCTCACACATATTCTCATAACTTTTTACATAGATGCTTTAAAAGAATACAGCAAAAACAATAATTCTTTGATGAATTCAAAAAAAAAAAAAAAAAATCTCTATCAAGAAAAAAATTTCGTACAGTGACCCATTTCACAAAAAAAAAAAAAAAAAAAAAAAATATATACGAAACATCGTCTAATTGGTGGCCTTTTTAAGAAACTATTGGCAGTTCTTGGCTGACCCCAATTCAGCTTTTGTTCAGATCAATAAAATTGTAARCAATTTTATGGAGAGCTATAGTTGCGAGCATTGAAATAGTAGTGCCTATTGGAAAATCAAGTTTTGCTTTTTTGTTTCTTTTRTGATACTGCTGTCGATCATTATTGTAGTTATGTTCTCTGAAGTGTCACCCTCCTGTTATATACAACAATAAGTGTGAAATACTTACCGTTACTTTTTTAGAGCCACTTATATTGGAATACCTGTTTTTATGAGCGAGCAATAGAAGAGTAGTGCACGGTAAGCTGATTGCAAACAGATTATTTTACTAAAAAAAAATCTGAGAATTTTATACGAAAAGTTGTTGGATGTGCCAAGACTCGTCCTAGAATGTCAGCTAAGGAGATTCGGAACGATCTAAACCTTCTCTGCTGTATTCATACAGTGAGAAGACAGATAATTTATATTTCCACGGTTCTCAAAAATACCGTTATTTAAAAAAAAAATTATCTAGCACGTCGTCTTAAGTTCGCCAAAGGACACCTGAATTGRCCGATTGAGAAATGGTGCAACATGTGCTCCGACGCGTCGAAAGTTGCTCCATACGGTCGTAAAGAGTCCCGTCAGTAGGTAAGACGCTCTCCTAATACAGAGTACGACCCCAGACTCAGCAAAAAAAAACTTTGAGGCATTGAGGATCGAGTATAATGGTTTGGGGCTGTTTTTCTTACAGAAGTGTAGGAGATTGGTGACATAATGGACCGATACACATACGTGGATATAGTGTAGAATATTATGACACCATTTACTGAAGAGGACACAACGCTGAAATGGATATTTCAGCAGGATAATGACACGAAGCACACCAGTAGGGTGGCAAGGAAGTGGTTTTGGGTCAATGGAATTAAGGTCATGGATTGACCAGCTCAATCCCCTGATCTCAATCCTATTGAAAACTTTTGGGTAGACGTCAAGTAAGCTATGGCCATGCTGCCAAGTACCAAGAACTTGTATAGACGAAACTGGCAAAAATCTTTTAGCATTTTTTTTTTTTAATTTTTTTTAGTATTTTACTACTATTTTACTACTCCCAACAATTTTCAAATAAACATATCTTGCACATATAGTATTAAAAATATTTTTTGTAATAAACATAGCCTAGAAAATATGCTCAACTTTTGCATTTTAATGGATGTAAAAATTGTTTGGTATTTTACATAACTCAGAGATATGTAAAACTTTAACACCCACTACTATTTCACTACTCGCAGCTGTACATACAGAATATGAATTGGTTTGAAACAATTCGTTTTGAGAGAAATTCGTTTAAATGTTAACTGAATGAGCTGTGCGGCTATACCTAAGAAGGATGTGGCTAAAAAACGATGTGAAATATATATTTTTTAATTAAAACAAAAAATATCACAGTAGGAGCCTATTAATTTCCGATTATTTGCAGCTTTCCAAAAGCAGTCTTCTCAAATTTATATWTTAAAACATTTTCAAAGTAGTAACAGAATTACAAAAAGTACATTTGCATTAAATATTATACTGCCGGAAATTTGAGAGCTCGAAAAGATTTTTATACCTCTTACTCAAGTTCCACTTTTCAATAAAAGTAATTTTCCAAAATAAGTTAACTTGGCATAATAATCATAATTTACTGGAACCATACCTACATAAATTCATAAACCAAAAAAAAAAAAGCAAATATACACTCAGAACCCAAACTTAATTATCATATACACATATCTGTCATATACAATATTTACTTTATTAGAAATTTATTTCTTGAATTTCTATAATAATAAATATTTGCGTCATTATTATTATTTTAAAGTAAATATATTTTTAATTTTAATATAATGATTGATATGATAATCATGAGATATTTTTAACTATTGTATCAATTAAACAAATATAGGCACCCTTCATTGTAAACAATTTTCAATTAAAAATTCAAATCATTTGACTCACCCATTTCTTTACTCACTTCCATTTCCACATGCACGCGAGAGTAATGAAACTCTGCTGCTCGCTCTATGCGTCGGTAATTTGCGAATTGGCTTTGCGCAGGGCAGCGCAGCTCTGCTGCTGGCTGCACAACTTTACACTTCACCAACACTTTAGACTTCATTTGACATTTTTCACAACATTTAGAACAAAACTGCACACAAAAGCACTTATTTACAGAAGAGAACACAACTTTGCACACATCTTTACTAATTTACACTTTATTTAACACTCAAATGCTGAATTAACTTATAATAACACAAACTGCACAGGACAAACGTTCTCTGGATAAACCATTCGCGACGTTCGCTAGAATAGCTAGAAAATAGCGGAACTTCCAATGAGGTAAATGGAAGAAAGAATTAGAAAAGGATTGTGGATCAGCTAGAATATGGAAGGAGGATTATGAAAGTTTAAATTATTTTTGTTTTCGTTCATTTTTGCAACTAAAAGTATKCAGTAAATAGTGACACTGATAATTATAAAATTTAAGTTCTAATTAAAAAAAGGCATGCATGAATATCAGAGAACGCATTTATAAAGAAGTTAAATCATGAAACAAAAAATTTACGAGTTCGAAGATGGTCGTCATTGGACTAGTGGCACTTATAACTATTATTTTACGCATCTGCTAAACTACTAAACCTACAACAACGAAATTTGATTGATCTATCCTCCATATACAGACATATGTAACTAATATCAAAATTTTCGAATATCCGACTAACTTTACCCCATATGATTGGTGATGCTATGTGGATTACCTTAATGAATCTCAACATTTACTTAGGATGTGGTATTGGTAAAAAAATGGTATCGGGTAGATACCAGCCCCAACTCCCTAATACTAATTGCGCATGGTATAATGCTTTTCGTTTTCCTAACAAATCTGTTTTCGAATATGTCGGAGCTGTTCGGAATTGCCTAAATTCTGATCCCTTGATTGGCATCTACATCCTAAGGTATTTCCCTGGGTTCGTTTCCTTCAAGTATAAAGTGTTCGATTGCACCCGAATTTAGCCCTTTCTTATTTGCTTGTAAATATATATCTTTTGTGGAAATTTAACACTTACCAAATATTGGGTAGACGAAAAAGACTTTTCGTATTTCTAACCTAACTTCAACTTATTTTATTATATTTATAAAGAACTTTAATGAACCAAATATGTGCCATTTTGGTCGACCACGTTTTCCCATTTTTTCGCTAGAGACATTATTTCATCAGTGTAAAATTTTTCTGGTTTCTCGGCGTAATACTGCTACAAGTAATTTCTATAGGCTTCTCTTGGAGCCAACTTACTCAGTTAAGGGAGTTCTGCATTCACCGAAACAAATGATAGTCTAWTGATGCAAGGTCAGCGCTATATGGTGGATGCATCAAAATGACAAATTCTCYCAGTTTTTGCCGAGTTTTCAAAGATGTGTGTGGTCTAAAGTTGTACTGATGGAAGATGAAGCCATTTCTGTTGATCATAACTCGCCATTGTTTTTTTTTTTTTGTTTGCTTGCTCATCATCTCATCAGTTGTTGACAGTAAAATGTAGAATCAATCGTTAGACCAGGCTGGAGCAGCTCATAACCTTTYGAAGCGTTAGTTCTGGTTTTGCGACCACTTGGATTATGATTTTTTTCGCACATTATTGACGTATTTGACCCACTTTTTGTCTCTTGCTACCCTCCGATTAAGAAATGGTTCGATTTGATTTCGTTTCAGCAAAGAATCGCAGATGAGAGATCGAGATTCGATCCATTAAATTAAATTTTTCACAGACAATTTATGTGGTAGCCAAACATAGAGCTTCTYTTTGTAGTCAGCCTTTTTTAGATGGGTCAAAACCATTTGATAATGAATCTTGAGTTCCTCAGCGATGTCATAGCAGCTTATATGTCGTTCCTGGTCAATCTTYTTCCATAATTTCATCGAATTTTTTAACGATAGATCGACCAGGGCGAGGTGCAACTTTCGCATMAAAATTTCAAGAACGGAAGCATCGTCTTCGTAAACTTCACAAAATTCATTGGTGACTTACGTCGCATTCTTCCCTTCTTATGCAAAACTTTCGAAATATAGCGAATTTCTTCATTCTTTTCACTCATTTGAATTCAATTTTGAATAATGTTTGAATTCTCACCTTTCCAACTCTATATGGTATGACACAATGTGGCAGCACTGTAGATATACGAAAAGACTTTTTCGACTACCCAATATATTCGAAATCAAGTAGAGATCAGCTATTGATTAAATTGCTTGCTAAGAGGTTGGGATTGAATGAACATGTGTTAACTGTAGAATAAATACTTATWTCGATGAACTAAAGTTTTTAATAGTTGGTAGTTCATATTGCAAAAATAAATGCTTTTTCTAATATTTTAATCAAATTTACATGCCATAGAAAATTGTAAAATCCAAATTTCTCCTGACTCAGTAATAATTTAAATTATTTAAACTAAAATCTCGTATATTTCCAATAGAAACTTATTTGAGTTTTGATATTCGATAAGGCCACTAGAATACATCAAAGGTGGAATAAAATTTCTTATCACTTTCATAAAAATATTCGCAGGCCAGAATATCACCGATCCAGTTGTACGAATGCCACAAAGAAACAAGTTGAACAACAACAACAACACAGCACAACAACTGCTAACAATAAATACAAGGCAAATCGATATCGTATCGAACATGTTTCTGTATAAATAAGAGTATTAGCTGGATTTCCACTTACACATACACTCATATACCCGGTATAAACATTTGCGCCATTGCCGACAGAAAAGCAATGGTTTGGACAGGATACGAATATGCTTAATTCAATACAATCGTACAAACATGGCATATCATTAATTCAATAGACGACAGTATGCCGATTGTGATAAGGCGAGCATTTACACGYAAAGCCCTGTACGAGCAGATTGCGCAGCAGTGCAAAGCATCTGCATGCGTGTGTATGTTCGATTGTGTATTTGCTTTCGCTGTGCGTGAGCGTGTGCGTGAGTGTACGCACTTTTGGCTGAAGCCAGCAAATGGATTTGATAATGATTGTTAAAATTTATTGCTGATGTCGGGCGATTGATAAGCGACAAAAAGTCAGAAAACCAATGCGAACGCAACCAAATCACCGAGCGAGGCGATGGAAGGTAAACAACGAAGGCAACTAGCTAAATAACATTGAACTCTAAAAACGCACAGACCCAATGTAAACAACAAAGGCACGGCAGCCAGCACCTCAAATACACGCTGCTACAAAAATTAGCACGCAATGCGGCTGGGGATATACGCAGCGCTATCTCAAACCATTGTTGTATRTATATATATATRTRTRTGTGTGTGTGTGYATTTTGTTCGTTGGCGTGCTGGAAACGTTCGGCTGCTTGACGCGAGCAGTGTGGGCAGGATGATCATCGCGTGCATTTAGATGAATTCTCATTTATTTGATTGCCACGCTGGTCAGGCGCCCATTTTTGCTGGCTGTTGATGCTGCAGCCGAAAGCCAGGATTCGTGCTCAGTACCGTTAACACCCACTCTGGTCAATATTGGTGTATTTTAAAGTACTGTGTGTTAAATATAATTGAGATTTCAACCTAAAAGAAAATTAATAATGAGAGTTTACGACCTCTTTTGGGTAGAATGCTTAAAATCATTTCACCTTTATAAAAAAGTTCGATTCTCGAAAATATGTAAAAATCGCTAGAWGGCGCTCTTTTTGAAAGAACCGTAGAAAGCTAAATTTACAAAGTCTTTCGTCTTTTTAGTACGACTATATAACACAGCAAAATATAGAGTAGTTGTGTAAATACTAGTTTGTCAAAAAAGTCTTGCGGTATTTGCGCTAGTTGGCGCTGAGAGCGCGTAGTTCTGGTTTTATTTGTCGCATCGGGTCATGCTATACCTTTTTGGAAAGCACATTTCACGCGCTAACACGTGTTTGATTGATTGTCGTTTCTTTTAAGTCTTTCGTGAGCTATAGCATCGCAAACATAGAGCAAAATGAAGAGAAAATACGGCATATTTTATAGTATTACTACGATAAAGGCAAAAATGCATTTCAAGCCGCCAATAAAATTTGTGCAATTTATGGACCCGATACAGTTTCCATTTCCACCGCACAACGATGGTTTCAATGCTTTCGCTCTGGTGTAGAGGTGGTCGACGATGCGCCACGCTCCGGAAAGCCTGTCGCCGAAAATTGCGATAAAATCGCTGAATTGGTCGAAAGAGACTGGCATAGTAGCAGCCGTAGCATCGGTCAAGAGCTGGGCATGAGCCATCAAAAAAAAAATTGTATGAACAATTGAAATGAACACTTTCCTTTTGTGTAGGGATTCTAAATGTGTATCGCCTTATCCTATCCGATGATTGATTTAAAAGCTTTTTGGTAGAGGATGCGGTAGATATAACTCCACACTTTGTTCTTAACAGGACTTACTTTGCAAGATCAATGCTAAAACACCTCGTTTATCGTACATACGTGTATGTGAGATACATTAGACTATCGGATGTGCTACAGCTTTACGATGGGATCAACACGCCTTGTCCAAATATGAGATTAAATTTTAGAATTCCCCTTTCTATCTTCATAAAGGGAACCAGGAGATCGCCACTTTGCACCCGAGAACTCTTTTACGATGAAGAGTACGGTTAGTTTCTTACAATGATCAAATTCATTTGAACATGCTCAATCCTCAAAACTTTCAGAGTTTTCGGTTCCAATAGGACCAAAGTCTTTGTTTTACAATCCGATTTTATTTTAGTCACATTCATTTCCGGGTATCCCATTTTTTTAATGAAAAAACACAGAAATTTTTAATTTAATGGAAAATATTTATTATCATTCGAAAGAACATTCTTTGACATTAATTTTTTGAAGATTATCTCTTTCAAATGTGAACCGCGTCTCAGATCGTTCATCCATTGAATCCAATTCTACTGGTTACGGGCGAATGACATGCGTCATTTTTGTTCCAAGAACAGGAATTGTCCGCACCGACTTTAGACTTTACATATCCATAACAAAGAAATGTGTAACGGTGTTATATAACATGGTCTTGGTGGCCAATCGGACAGCCCAAAACGGAAAATTATCTGCTCACTGAAGTGGACTCTCAATAAATCCATTGATTGATGTGATATGTGGGAAGTGGCGTCATTTTGTTGAAACCAAATGTCACCCGAATCTCGAGCTCGAATATCAGGCATCAAAACGACGGTTATTATGACGCGATGACGGTACCATTGACGGCTACTTTTTGGCATGTAAATTACCTACACACTAAACCGTTTTTTTTTCTAAATTAAAATGGTCAGCTCTTGAATCTCTTCATGTTGCTTTTCGACCCAAATGCCACAGATTTAACGGCGAAACATACATATGCTTTACAGAAGACTAGAATTTCATAATAAAGTTGAACGATTTGTAAGCGTTGTTCAGTCTTAAGTTTTTCCATGATGAAATGCCAAACAATACTGAACAAAAGATATAATGGCAGCTTGACACAACTCACTCGTGATCTGACAAAACAAAGATTATAGATAAAAGTATGTCCGCATGGATCACCCATTATGATTTTTTGATCCATCCTTGCTGCTTACAAATATATTTCAGCTTCAGAAGTGAGTGACCAAATTTGAGGCTTGATATCCAGTAATCCAACATGAATTGGATAAAATACTGTAAAGATCATACTTCTGTTATGTTTACATTAGAAATATGCGAAAAATTCGATTTTTTCAAACTCAAGGGGCCACCGAAGGCTTCACCGGTTATATAAACTGGTAGTTTATGAGTACATCGAAGGCGTTATTCCTAAAGAAAAAATTACTAAAAAGTCAATTTACCACAATCGAKTAAAAACATACTCCGATTCGCATATATCCGAACAATTACTGCTCCTACAAATACTTTTCAGATATGATTAGATAATATATATTTAGCGAATATCGATAATTAWATAATATTTCAGGAGTCGCTACCAATAAGAGTTTCGCATAGCTTCAAAACGGCTGCAAGTTCAGATTTCACAGAAAATATTTCTTATATGATCAGCATATATAATCGATGGATCCTTTTGAAAAAAAATAAAAATACTCTAAACTTACATTTTTGGTTGGATTGAAAAATAAATTGAAGCATATAAAAAATGTCATACTTAAAATCACTCAATGCATCAACAACTTATAATATTTATCGAAAATAACCAAAATCTTTTCACTTTTTAAACACTGTACTAAGGGCGCTTGAGGCAGAAGTAACCTCAAATTTACATATAAACTCGCATTTGAGTCAAATGAATTGACTGCAACATTACGGCTTTCACCTAMAACCTCGGTTTTCAGTCAAAATTCATTGTCGCTGTTACAGTAAATTATAATATAAACACACACAAACAACAATAAYATCAACAGACACATTTCACACAGTTGCGAATGCGATAAGGTTAGCAGACACCGGAATCATTGCTATTGTTGKTTTTGTTGTAGACAGTACTGACGCCGTCACTGTCACCGCGCCGACAATAGGGATTATTTCTAGTTTATTTGTTAATGGTTTATTTATTAATTCCTGCGGATTATCACATCAGATACATCAACGGCACAACGACCGATGCTGATGATCACATGGTCAGCGATAAAGCCAGCGCTGCCATATTTGCATGTGTGTGCGTGTAGTCAAAGGAAATCCTAAAAGGACACSGAAGAGCCCAAAAGCCGCGCCGGCAAAGGATTTCATTATCAGGGATGTCGTTGGCTGCCGCTGACGCCTTAGCGTTCCGTTTCGCTCTCGGAAGCGGATGCGTACACGCGCAATCGACGCCCAACCAAAAAGGTTTAGCTACATTGTGATAACAACAACAACCGCCTGCCACTTCGTGGCAAATGAAACAGCGGTTGTTGGTCGGTGGTCGGCGGTCRGCGGACGACGGTGTGTGACCAACGCACGATGACAATAACGGAAATGCAAAACTCATATATTATTGGCAAAGTGATTGGTGTGATTGCAACCCGGTATGTTGGCACCGTTAGTGTTGTTGTTGTTGTTATTATGGTCGTATTTCGTCCATCAGATAATGGACTTTCGAATTGTATTAAAATTATTTGATTTCAATTTGATGCAGTCGTACATGCTTTGCATGTGTGTGTGCACTGTTTATAGAAGCGCGTGTGCCGCGTGGCGGCAAGGCTCGGCGCAGCGCTTTTAAAGTCATTTGGAACCGGAACATATATAATGTATTTCGTTTGTCGCGCCCACGCGTCACATTAGTGTATGACCTTATCCGTTTGCTTATATGTTKGTGTGTGTGCATATGTGTGTGTAAGTAATTGTCAATGTAACTGCATTGTGAAATCCCTTGTATGTTATCGGTGTTAGCAGACACATCCGTTTAATTGCGTCAAATTAGTTTTAATGCCTCAAATGTCTATTGGTGAATCTATAGTCGAACAGAAATTATGCCACACGGTTGCATGAGAAGTTTACATACGTACACATGCACATATTTATATGTATATGTTAAATAACACCCATTTCGATAATATCTTTGTATTTTTGTGTTGTAGTTAAGCTTTTAAATTGAGGCCTTCATACGAGTCATTTGCCATTGAAAAATATGGCATTGGAATTATGAGAGAAAGAGAAATCCATTGTTTCTCCAATAGATGASCTTAGTAATCTAGAGTGTTGGAAAAACAAGATTGAATACTAAAAAAATTCAAAGTCAGTTTCCAGATTGCTTGACTCATTGAAATTGTACTGAGTATAAAAAGAAACGCATTTCAAGAGTACCACACAAGTAAACTTTAAATCACTGACCGAATTTCGATTTGCGCATCGCTGTTGAATCGGAACAGAATTGGAACAGAATCACTACATTTTTGAAGCGCATGGTGATTGGCAAAGAAAAGTTGATCACTAATRAAAACGCCAAGTTAAAAAGGTCATGGTTGCATAGCGGTGTGCTAGCAAAAATAGTGCTCACGACTGAATTGGGGACCCAAAAGGTATTTCTATGTTTTTGGTAGGATTAACAGGGAATCAACTACCATGYGCTTTCGTCTCCGACTCTCGCAAACTCTTGATTCGTAGCTGTCCTTTCAACAAAGGGGTTGTCTGAAGGAAGCAATTTCAAAAAAGTGGACAATTTTGGCCATTGGCCGAGGTTGGGTGGTTCTTATGCATATACTTTATAGTCCGGACCTTRTGGCAAATAAATATTCTCTGCTCCTGTCTATAACTAATGATGTTTCTAAAGAAAAATTCGCGCCAAGACAAACTTGTAAAAATCGGCTGTCCCATTTTTTTGTTAATAGAGACGAGGGTTTCTACCAGAGTGCTTTTAAGAATTTAACTACAAAGCTACAATGAGATCTATCAAACAACTTTTTGTAATATATGATGCTACATACTCCTAAACCAGAAATTGGAATCATAAAATCGCTGCTTTAGAAGCTTCAAAAAATCGATTTTTATTTTACTTGTCTCTAAAGCAGGTTCCCCGCCTAAGTGAAAACGAGCCCAGACAAAGGATTATTGTTTCGCAGTATATCTTATTATATACTATATGAGAACATTTAACCCATAAGAAATGGTTTAAAGTACCTATTACAATCTTAAAGTGCCTTAAGACAACTGGTTCCTGAAAAACCTATTATTAACAGACACATACCGGAAAAATTATAACCAGACTTCCATATTTTAGTAGATCTGACATTTTGGCTACTGCTAGAAAAGCGGTCGTAGGTATTCATGATGATAATTCGCTCATTCAGTTTATATTACATATATTAGGTTGTCAAAAAAGTCTTGCTGTATTTTTTTTATTTTTATTTTTGTTTTATAACGGTTTTTATAACTCTTGCCCACCTCTTGACCGATGCTACGGCTGCGACTATGCCGGTCTCTTTCGACCAATTCAGCGATTTTATCGCAATTTTCGACGACAGGCCTTCCGGCGCGTGGCGCATCGTCGACCACCTCTACACCAGAGCGAAAACGTTGAAACTATCGTTTTGCGGTGGAAATGGAAGCTGTATCGGGTCCATAAACTGCACAAATTTTATTGGCGGCTTGATATGCATTTTTGCCTTTATCGTAGTAGTACTGCAAAATATGCCGTATTTTCKCTTTATTTTGCTCCATGTTTACGACGCTATAACTCACGAACGACTTAAAAGAAGCGACAATCAATCAAACACGTGTTAGCGCATGAAATAAACTTTCCAAAAACGTATAGCATGACCCGATGCGACGAATGAAACTAGAACTACGCGCTCTCAGGGCCAACTAGCGCAAATACCGCAAGACTTTTTTGACAACCTAGTAKTTGTTTTTGGATGCATGCTTACTTTTGAGCCATAAATTCAACCGAAATGCTCTAATGCGTTGAGACTTTTTGCATTCTTTGTTTATATTAAAATGCTATTAGCTTGTTGAAAATTGTAYTGACAATTAATTGATTAATTTATGTCCACCATGAACTATCATACATATGTTATTATGATACCTAATATGCCAAGGAACTTCCACTTGCACAGCATCATAACTTCATATTTTTTGACTCCGGCTGAGTACAACTCTTCCAGGTTTAAAAAATAAAAATTATTAAATTTGACTACTATTCGATTTCACTTCAAASTAAACCAATACCCATCCAGAATTATGTTCCGAAAATTGTCGAAGTCTCAGAATGTTTATGTTTTCTTAGGACCATCAATAATATTTATTTTTTTTTTCATAAAGTTGTAGTTTCTTCTCGCTCGCAACTAAAATCCTTCTTATATTTAACAGTTATTAAATATATTCTAATTATTCCAGTTTGTCTTCCATTCACTATATGGTTTCACATTCATTGAACTGATGAACTATTGATTATCTAGCGGTCTTTCTGTAGGCTCAAAATATTGTAAATAGCTTTTCTTTGAACACAGATATACTTTTAATAATCTTTGAACTAATCTGCTTTGAAATTTTGGAAAATGCTTATATGAACACAATGGAGCATATTAGTCGAYTAGATTCTATCATCTGTCTGTGGTATCTATTTAAATCAATAGACGAAAAGTCTGAAGTTTTTCTTGAGAGATGCCAAARTAGCTTTCAGGCTTTTGAGTTTTGCTAAACCCGAAGTTAGCGCCATCTCCTGTCATCAARWAAACTGTCGTCGCACCMACGACTAAACTCTCACCTCACYGTTGACAGTCATGACAACGAAGTCGTAGATAATTTCGTATTGGAACCAGTATTAACACCAACA
This sequence comes from Bactrocera latifrons, assembly GCF_001853355.1. Classification (NCBI taxonomy): domain Eukaryota; kingdom Metazoa; phylum Arthropoda; class Insecta; order Diptera; family Tephritidae; genus Bactrocera; species Bactrocera latifrons. The sequence goes on from NW_017534664.1 coordinate 783,462, forward strand.
CCACTAAAGAAAACCTTATAAATATTATATGCTAAAAAATAGCTAAATCAAAACAGTAAATATGATCTTCAGAAAATATACACCCTTTGTTGCAACACCTCAACCTCAAAAGTTGGTTTGAGTAGACGTTAAGCCTTTATAATAAATGATCTCTGGAATRCAGACATAAATTTATTCTTCTGACATACGATTTCTTTGAATTTCTTTGAGCATAAAATATCATAACACATGTCGGTATGTAATTTCACATATATAGACACAACTGTTACACGAAGGTGAACCTATGATTTATTGATATTTAATTTCGAGCGCTTTCACTAAGCCGAACACGAAACCTTTGGCCAAAGCACCGCTAAAAAACGGCAATAAAACAAAATCGCACTTCACCGGCAGGAAACCTTGAAATTTATCTTCATGTCTGCGAAGCGACTGGGCGGTGGGGTGATGGCCGTTGCGCCCTGACAATGACACTGACATTTCGCTTCCGCTTTGTACTAAGCTCAACAACAATCATCGACTTGATGACGATAATAACAATAATAATAAAAGCAAACACAGGCCAAACGACAGGTGGTGGCGGAGGGGGTTGGCGAGATGGTGAGTTGTCATATGCGGCGAAATTAGAAAGGAGTAGAGAGCAACAAAAAGAAAGGGAAATGATAAAAAATGCGACATGCAAGTAAAGCGAGCGTACAAATGTTGAATGTCAGTTGGTTTTTTTATGCAAATGTGCACATACACACATACATGTACACTTGAATTAATGTATCACAGTGCTTGTGTCTGTGAGCGCTTGTTTTTTGAGTAGAGGAAGTCTCTAATATGCATGTCTGAAAAGGCGACGGCGCGCTGCACAAAACGTAAACTGGAAAGTCAAAGCAAACAGCTGCGTTATGCATTTGCCAATGTGTGGGTGTGTGTGAGTGCGCTGGTGATTTTGCTTATTTGTACTTGTTTGTTTTAGTATGTATTTAGTGGCATGTTTGTTTGCCAATGCATTTATGGGGGGCGTAACGCGCATAAACAAATGCAGATATGTAAATTTGCAAACCAATTCACCGGTGAGCCATACCACAGTTATGTGTGTGTGCTTGCGTGTGTGTCGGTGTAAGTGTATCCATCGTTATGCTTGAATGCATATTATAGGCGGCATGCACACATACACACAAACTATCGCTGTTGAGTGGTTGAGTGCTTATAAATTAATAAAGTCGAATAAGGTAACGATTGGAATAGTAACGGTAACCAAGAGGGAACACTCATTGATATTTTTGTTTGCAATCAAATATTTATCATTTGTGKGGTAGGTATATCGGAAATATACCAAAAATTATAAAATATTTGAAGAAAATATCCGATATTATATATTTAMTTCAATAGTGGGCCAGTAGCGTTGCCATTTCATTTCCAAAATTTATTTGTAACTATGTTTCTTTAGACTTTAATAAGTTMAAATAACGAACGCAGGATTTATTCTTCTTTAATGGCGTTGTCAYAGCTTYYGGGGTTATAGCTGAGTTAACAACAGCGCACAAATCGTTACTTCTTTTAGGAATTTGGCGCCAGTTCGAGATACCAAGTGCAKCCAGGTCCTTCTCCATCTRRTCCTTMCATCGAAAAGGARGTCTTCCTMTTYCTCTGYTTCCCCCGGCGGGTACTAYGCCGAAAACTTTCACAGCTGGAGTGTTTTCGTCCATTCGGACAACATGACCTAAGCAGCGCAGCCGCTTTTTATTTTTTTCACCAAATTACTCAAATTTTTTAATTCAAAAGATGAGGAGACCAAATGGGGACTTAAGTCTCGTTTAATTCATTGGTTCTACATAGCAATCTTAAGGCCGATTATGACATACGGTATATTGGCCAATAATGGAACAGAAATACTAATATTATTATATGACAYGCAAACAAAGAGCAGCTAGTAAAAGCATTAGTCGAGTCTTATAACAGCTTCTGACGCTGTAAGTTATTTTATATTTGCTACAAACATATTTGTTCGGTAAGCAACTAGCAGCGAAGTAAGTTCTTAGACTGAGGGAATCCCCCATAAAAGTAGTCTGGGATACTTAACAAATTCTCAATTGTACCCATGGGCATCAGCTCGCGGGCAGGGGATAGAATTTGCTCGCGGTGAGGCCTGCCTGTCGTAAGAGACGACTAAAGTCCAATATGAACTGTATTTTATTCGGCTTGTAGAAAAAAATTTCAGCATACTCTTGTCAGAAATAGTGCTATATTACTCAGCTTGAACTGATATTAAAGGCTTTGAAAGAAATTCCTTCCAACAAAAAGACGTTCATGCGAAAAATGTCACTAGTCATTGAATATGACAGATGCTCAACTGCTAGTAGCAAAAGCTGCAAGGTCTGACCGGAGACTTACATCTGKTACCTGGACGAGCAGTAAGTCCTTGSAGTTCGCTCCGATATGTTCAWTAGGACTTTGGRCTTTCGGAAGATTCGTGGTGACTTAGAATTAAACCTAAAGGCAGAATATTGAAAAATGAACATGGAAAAGGTTTTAGGTTTTAATACTTGCGAAAAGCATGTATTATGTAGGACGCTGATTAAGTCATTGTTTTGAACTAATTGCATTTAAGCCGGCGACCGTCGACGACTGTTGTGTCCATGAACAATGTTTTCGAAATCTTTTTAAACTTAAATTCAGTCCGAAATATTTCCTTCACTTCCAGAGAACAGGGGGGAGGTGGACATAGACATAGGATTAAGTATYTATATAAATGAGTACAGGCTAGTTGAAAGTGTTGTGACATATTTYCAGCAAAATTAAATACCAGAATTGTATTTCGACTACCAGGCCACTGTAGTCTCTTTCAAACGGAGAACGCAACTATTAAAGAATCCTTTCTTGCTTTGGTAAAGAGTATGCACTCAAAAAAAACTAAATTTATGTATACAAACAGTCAAGCTTCTTCAAAAGTTTCTTAGGGTTTCATAGATGATAGTTGAACAATGCCTTGATATTTAAGTGGATCTAATATCTCTTTCTTTCACTATAACTTGCAATGGCTATACCTCGCTACTTTTAGAACTTTAATTGACAAACTTCTCACAGCTCAACTGGCCGACAAAGGTGGTATGAATTGGAATATGGGCCACAGATGCCGAGRGACTGTAGAATATCTTCTATGAGARTRCAAAGCTTTGTATAGGAAAWWAWYMMMAWTWWTKGKYSRMSGKTTYYYSRMMAWKKYCCMAAARRWKRAMMWWMMARGKKSSKTYCMAARKWAAMMRKRMYTTKAAAAAMMRRAMMAAWKGKTTTTTYSGSMAAAWYTKKTTTWTTTTATTCAAAATAGTCTGCAATACATCTTTTTTCACGGTCTAAAAKCATATAGAATGAGTGTTTTAGCTCTTTGGCCGGTATGGCCGCMAGTATGCGATCCAAACCTCTTGACTGGCATCTTCGTCTGCATAACGCTTTCCTTTCATGGGCAAATGCATTTTTCCGAAAAGGAAGAAGTCGCACATGCCATGTCGGGTGAATACGGGGAGTGGTCAATGGTTAAAATGTGCTGTTTGGTCAAATAAYCGGTCACAATGATGTCCTTAGTAAGTTGGATTCTGAGCAAATTTCAGTCGTCAGTCAATTTGTGCGGAACAAAYCGTGTRCACACTCATTTTCGCACCGATAACACAAAYATACTGRCACTTAAAAMGCAATAGAGTGAGGAGATTTAGTCCTTACAATGGGCTTTCTTAAGGCTTAGGTACGTCATCATATATCCATCACACCTACCACAAGTAAATTGAAGAACGGGGTAGCTATTTCTGCTATCTATAACCCGTAATCATATTTCTGCTTATCTTGTTTCATTCTAAAAAAAAAAACGTGAATACTGTTTACAGTTACCTCGAAAGTCTCCACTTTTTCARGCATGAAAAATATTTGATCTTTCAAATTTAGAAAATGACAGATMATACGGAATTCTGACAAGCTGAGACTYATCTCTGTTGATTTTACCAYTATACGTATTTCATGTTTTTCTTASTTTTAAAGCATTGCTCAARACTTTATTAATTTCATTCTGGTGTTAAATTTCACCTTCTCTTCATCTTTGTATTTCTCTTTTTTTACCGCACTGAATCATCTATTTTTGATGTACTTCTATTCTTTTCCCTCTCATTATCACAGAAATTCATCAGTCAGCATTAACGTTGTCGGACAGCACACTCTACCGCCACTAAACTAGCAGCCTCGGCAACTGGTTGGTTTGTCGGTGGGTCGACGGTTGATTGTTAGTTGGTCGTTTGCCTCTTAGTGKCGATWGCAATCGAGAATTTTTKRATTTTTTTTTCGTTTTCTTATTAACAAAAGTACAAATGTAAATARCCCTAGTTGGCCGAAAATAGGCAGTAGACCGTGCCGGCAGCGCTGAATGAATAGCGAAAGTGCAAAATGAGACTACAAAAAATATGTGCCACRTAGCACATTTCTTTGTATGTATTTTGATAATGTAAAAAAAATCAGATTCGCACAAAATTTTGGGAGAAATATAATTACAAATGAAAAAATATGAAAGAAATTCAATGACAACAAAAAAAGTATACATATATATGTGAAAGTACGTATATAAGAAAAAAAAAAGTTATTTGCTCTGTCATTTAACCTTTTTATATGTTTTTATTTTTTAAAAATGCATATCTACAAATCTATGTATTCGCACTCACTCCTCTCCGCATTTGCAAGTGKTCTTCGCACATATTCAGCTTGTTATTTGATAGGCCAAATAGGCTTTGCATCAAGCAACAATGACGGAAGCACACACACACACACACACATACAAAAGTGAAAACCTCCACCTTTCGCCCTACCAGTGCACACACCAACCCCTCTCACTTGTTCTGCTTGTACCACGCGCACTCGTCCCCGCATATGTCCCGGTTTGCTTGCATATGCTGGTCTGGTTGAGGTCGCGCGACCACTTTCACTTAATTTCTATTACCCGMGTTGTTATCATTTTTGTTGCGCTTCTTTCCTATTTCACAACAATATTTGTATTTTTGTTGTTCTTGTTGCTATTGTTTGTTAATTTAGCATGYCTGCTGTTTCCACCGGCAATGATTGCGGCCGCGTCGCTACCTCGCTTATGGCAACATAGTTGACGAACGGCTGGTGGTGGTGGTGCTGTAGTTGTTGTTCATGGTGTTCTTGCAGTTGTTGTCACCACTGCCAAGGGTGCAGCTATGGATGAGCACGGTGTCTCGCCGTTGCAGGGGTGGCCCATAGTTGTTTATTTTTCTCATGGCACTYTCATGAAAAATGGTTCACCAAAAATTAACTGCACAGGTTAATGGTATCGGGGCATTCGCATTTTTCCGCAATTATTCATTTATTTGTCTAGGCGTCTTTGTATGTGTGTTATTGTTTGGCTGCAGCGTCACACTACATTTGCGACAAGTACACCGTTTTTCTTTTAGTTGCAGGCGAAAAAGTTTATTAGATTGCTTTTCATAGGCAGCTAATCGAATTTAAATGCGGTATGCATGCATATACATACATACCTACAAAAGCGAAATTATTTGTATGCAAGCCCCTAGGCGAGCAAATAGTTACTTTGCCCTCAAGTGTATTGACTATTTATTGTATCTAATTGAGTGCAACATTATTATTTGGAAGTGTATTTATTCGCAAGTTTTTTGCTACTCATGTGCATGTATATGTGTGTGTCTGTGTATGTATTATATAATATTTCTGGAAAATATTATTATATAACATCATTTACATTACCGAAATTTACTTATGTTTGTGTACAGTATGCAAGAGAGTAAATGCAGTAAATATGTATACTCGGATGTTTAAGGGGTTACATGGGGTTGGGGGATTCAATCGATGTTTTTTATTATCTWATTAAATTATCCAATACCTCTAAAATATTATTCTATATATATTCTATATTTTAGAGTTCGTCCGCGTAACAGTTTTGGAGATATCGCCTTAAGAACTTGTGCGCTCGAGGCTAGCTAGGCTAACTGCGCCGTCTTTAAACGCGTTTTCTGTGTTTTTGAAGCCGGTTGGCAAGAGCCGATCTTCATTAAATTTTACACAGGTCTTTGCGATACAATTCTTAAAGCCTTTGATGACATGGATTGGATTCGATTACAACTATCTGAAAAAACATTTTCACAGAAATCTTAATTTTTTTAATCAGTCAAAAATCCAATTTTCAGCTTTTTTTATTTTTTCCATTGTTCAAGTTTCAATTTAAGGTCTTATCTAAAACACGTAACTTTTTCACTTTATACGATCCGGTAAGCAGTTATTCTCCGATTGCGGGCGCATCTTTTTTCCGAGAGGTCACCGGAAATGACATCGCAATGGCCGAGTTTAAAATATATTTTTTTTAAAAATTCAAAATTTCTTTGTTAATAGTGTGTAGTTACACTACACTATTCTTATAAAATATTTAATTTTTTATATGAGAAAAAATGTAAAAAAAGTATATTTTTTAACCGAGGAAACCCATGTAACCCCTTAGCACAGCTTTATCCCCTATTTTTGTTGTTCATCTAAATCAAATTCCATTAACTACCGGATTATACTGGTTTTAAGCTTACTCTAAACTACTCGCGAATACTTTAGACAACTTTTTTCAATAGCTATGAAGTTTATTCTTCCATGATGAGGTTGAATATTATTAACGCAAGAAAAAACGTTTGCTTTGGTTGAATCGATATTAT
>NW_017534664.1:791137-793376 GCF_001853355.1 Bactrocera latifrons
ACCCCTAACTTGTAATAAATTCCTATGTTTGAATCTAYGCCGTGGCTGTTGTGTCGTTTTTATTAGAGGTGTTTGTTTCACGTAGCAGCTCAAAARCCCAGCRCACAACCCTRGGGAGTTATGATTCGCCTTTTYACTTTAGCTCACCTTTACCTTTTYTGGCTACCCACAGGATACTTGTTCATGGACCGGAATTCGTGARCTGCTTGAGCCATATATAAAATAATTGTTTCTGGCCAGAACCAAATGAATGGCTTTTAAAGAACTATAATCACTTGCTTGAACTTCTACAAATGGCTCCATCATCCCAGTCGAACAATGATGTACGACGAAGATGACATAGTTCAGTGAATTAAGATACATCGGCCCCGCTGGCTAGGTCATGTTGTCCGAATGGAAGAAAATATCCCATTTCTGATAGTATTCGACGCAGTACCCGCCGGGGTAAGCATACGAAGAGAGAAAATCCTTCTCTACATCTTCAACTCAGTCCTGCTCTTCGAAATTTTTATCCATCTCTTGCGTAATCTGCTTTCGCGACCTTCTAAGTATACATGCTGAATATGCATATGTGATTTATGTGAACCGTATTTCATTTCATGTAGTCGATATAGTGTTTTTCGGACATATGTCATTCAAAGTCATTTAGAAGCCCCCCTGATCATACGAGGTATCTATGTTACCAATACCATTGTTTTTTTATCTAATATAACCGGACTCTTCTCATGCAAGTATTTTACTATTTGTCATCTAAGTTCATGCGAAACCTACTAGAATCTCGGCCTGTGAAGGCTTATATGTGAATTAATGAATGTTTATCACTTATCTTATAAAAGTTTGTGTATTGTCGAATCTGAGTAAGCACAGCAGAATGTTATCTCATGAATACAAAGTGTGAACAGTCGACTAGAAATGGTCTAGCGCAGTCAAGTAATACAGGTATTACTAAATACATAATATAATAAAATTAATACATAATATAATAAAATTAATACATAATATAATACAATTAATTTTTCTGGTTACCCCTCTGTTAGTAGATGGGATAACGTGTCTAACGCGTGATATTTAAGCATGCGGACCTTCCTGATAAATCCAAAGGTAGCCTGGAAATCGAAGGTCGCTGAAGTTTCACCACTAAGTTTGAATGATGTTGTCAGTGACACGTTTAGTTACGACTCACCACCAAATATCAATAGTTTCAGTTCTTCAATAGTTGTTATTGATATAATTGTAGAGGATTGATTCTGACATTCTTTAAGSGTAGAACTGTAAAGCTCCATAAATTTACAATACTAAGATTATGTTTAGAATAAATTTTCCACTAACTTTAATCAGGTAAAATAGAAATGTTTTTATGATCCAGACCAGACTATATGGAATCTACAACTTGGTTAAACCCAATCTTCACTCATTAAAGATCTTACAGACAACTAAATTCTCCAGAACATAAGTCTCGTACAGGCAATTACAAATTGAACTTCCAGCTTCTGTACTGCATTTTATGATTTCTCGAAGCGACCAACACGTTCCAACATTTTTATTGCGCCCATTAAGCGAAATGTATATCAAATTACTACTGTTTGCAAAGCAAAATAATTTATTTACTAAAGGCAACAAACAACACAGCGACACAACGGTCGTGCAACAAGCAATAAATGAAGCCAAACGAAGTGCCAAGAAGTGCTGCTGTAGAGTTGAAGCACGAACTGAGCTTGATATACCTACTCATAAGGTATATTATAGACCAACGGACGACCAAGCGATGTACCGAACAGATGAAGACGGCTGGCCAATGAAATATGTAGGCAGGCAAGACGACGAGTCAAAACTTTTGATGAATAGCCTTTTAATGGGTTTACAAAAAACTTTTTAGTGACGTCGCACGTTGCAATGCATCAAATGTTGTGCACGGGCCGCAATACCCACAACTCGAAAAGAGGTACTATAAGAAAGGTAGAGAAAAAGTACACGAATAATAATAGTAATAATAAGAGCGATTGCAATGCGACGAGGAAGTGTTTGCAAATTGTAGCAGGTCAGTTTGAGCGGGTCGAAGAGRCAGAATCCTATAACAGAAACAAAGTTAGAGAGTAGAGGCTATGGTGGSGCAGAGATTGTGGTGTGCAGCGGAGCTTTGGAAGAACAAAGATTGCTGTTGTAAAATTCTTAAACAAGTTGCCGCCGCTGCCAAGTAACAAAGTTGCCACAAAGCGATAAAAATTGCATACAAATGCAT
>NW_017534664.1:793846-800134 GCF_001853355.1 Bactrocera latifrons
CCGAGTGCTGCAAGGTCTTGGCTAGTGCAGCAATCAAGCGATACAAAGAAACAATCAAATAAACGTGCAGTGTGGCGGCGGAAAGCCGAGTGTGAGCTGAATACGATTGCTGCTGCAACTTTGTACCGTTTTTGGTAGGATATGTATGGAATTTTTAGTATATTTGTAGCTTAAATGTGCAGCGCGCCTAAATGTATATTATACATATGCTACTTTGTAAGTATAGCATACCTTCGTGCTGCTGTGCTGCAGTTAATGGCAAATGTAATTCGGTGCATTCATTTAATGTTGGCAATCAGAGTGAAAGCACGTCAGTCAGCAACAGCAGCCAGGCGCGWCACAACCGACAACCACTCCCACTGGCAATGTGCTGCTGGCGGCGTTATCAATATCAACAACAGCAGCCAGCAGCAGCAAGGCGGACTTAGCAACTAAACAAYGAARCTGGCGAGCGGTTGTTGCAGRATAAAAAATATATATATAAACAACAACAACACGTTTAAGTGGTGCACAACTGGCGGTCGGCTATTTGAGCCGAGGACGCGGTGTGTAAAAAGCGTGCGGCTGAAGTGAGTGTGGCGGCAGTTAAACGTGTGCACGCTGCGATAACAGGTCGTTTTTTGTGCGATGCGCGCTGCTGCAGCACGCCTCCTGTTGCCACACGCACACTCACTCACGCCAGCGTGGCAAGTCCTTGCGCCACTGGTATGGCTGGTGTGGCAATCAACTGGCTGTTGGCGAACTTCTGGCATACAAATGCATAGAGTTTTGTATAGGTGTGAGTGTAAGTGTGTGGTTGGGGATGTAACTGTATGGGTGTGCATGTTTTTTGTTGTTAATCCTTGCAAACAAGTAAATGCGTTGTAAAGCAAACACGAAAAATATGTGCAGCAGGATTTGCGCAAAGTGTTGCAGCACACTGCTGTTGTGGTTGTTGTTGCAGCACACTGTTGTTGTTATTACTGTTAGTATATCCTGTGTTGCAAGGTAGCTGAGTRTGCACGCGACTCTCGTACGCTTGGCTAGCCAAGTCGGGGTTGCTTGGCTGCCTTTGAATGGTGAGCAGTTGATTGCTGAACGTTTACAGTTGGGCGAATGGCGCTAAGATGGACTTAACAACAAACATTAGTAATGAGTTGTCGTAGCGCGGCATTGCTGCCTGTCTGCCTGTCTGCTGCGATGTCGCTCAGCATTATTTGACGTTGTTATTGTTGCATTGCTGGGGTGGTGCCGCACTGCTGCTGCCCTTGAAGGTGGCGGGTTGCCCGATGATGGTGGTGGTGGATTATCCAGGGAAACATATTAAATGCACATAATAAAGAAGTAGAATAAGGCGAAAGTCAAATTGTCGGCAAAGTGGCCGGCACGTAACTAATCAGCAACGGCGGCATATAAAAATGYGAAACTTTTGTCGTGCGGCAACACTCAAATGGTGGCATAAAAATATATTTGCAACATATGGAATTGTTGTAGTGGAGAAATAATGATGTGCAGGTGGTTGCTGGCGATAAGCTAAAATGTGTAACAAAGTATTTGGCGTGGCATTTTATTATTTAGTTTGGGTTTTTCAGTTGCTTTGTAACAAATTATTGCTTTTTGAAAACAGTTCTTCAAGGGTCTGCGAACTGTATAACGTCTTTAGAAGGGAATACGCCTTTATATTTTTTCTTTGCCAATTTTAATTAAACAACATAATAAAAATAAAATTTAAAGAAATTAACTTTTAAAATTTGTTTAAAAAATGGTGTTTTGAGAAGTGTCTTAAAGTTAGTGTAAAAGGGTCCATTTCTTGATCCAATGTGTGGGAAGTGGCGCCGTTATCTCGTAGAGATCACGAACTTCTCTTTCGGTCGTCAAATAATCGGTTATCAAAGTCTATCGACGGTAACGTTCTAACCACAATCAGCTATGAAGAAATATGGACGACCTATGATTCCACCGGCCCACAAACCACCCCGTTGGTTTTTTGGATAAACTTCGTGCCAAATGTGTCAATTGTGCTCGTTTACGTACCCAGGAATAGGTCTCATCGCTGAACAAACTTTTGCTCGAAAACATCGAATCTTCTTGGAACTTTTCAAGAGTCCATAGAGCGAAGCGATGCCGCTTGGGAACTCGACTCTCTACGGTCTTCGTGTACAATCACAGCATAACAGATGTAATGTTTTCTTTATCGCGTGGTGGACGTAGTCTCTTCGATCGAAGTTTAGCGAAGCGCGCGAAACAGATTCTTTATAGAACGTGTATAYTCGTAATAAAAGTGAACGACTTGTAAACGTTGCTCAGGTCTTTCCACAATGAAATGSCAACAACATTGAACAAAAATAACATTACRGCTTGACACGACTCAYGCGTGATCTGCCAAGAAACTGCTATTGACGAATGTACTTCTAMTTGGATCACCCGTTATGATAACAATCAAAAGAAAATAAATCATGATGATGAGAAGGCGGTTTTTTTTTTCTTAAGGTTAAGGAGAATGACTTATTTATGCCCTTGAAATATGATTAAACAAATGATAAAATAAAAAGTAAAAATACTAATTTTTTTTTTTTTCAGAAAATGAAAAATGAGCGAAATCCAGTTCGCTAGACAAAACACCTTTTCAGGTGATACACAATTCCTAGTGCGAAAATTTTTGGTAATTATTTCCTCATAAGCAATCGCTCATAAATAATTGAACATGAGGAGAGCTTCAACCATCTCATTCCTTCTTTAAACCGTATGAATGAATAGTGATGAGGAATGCACTGCGACCTTTGGTCTATTGTGCCCTCTCCCTACTCACACTAACTCGTTTAGACCCAGCCCATTAATGCAGTCCAGTAGACTACTTGGGGCTAGCGAGGCAATGCGATCCCTATCCGGAAACAACACTCCAAGGGCCTTAGATCTGCGTCTACAGACTGCTGTGCAGTCGATCAACAGATTAAATCGTATACTTATACATATAAAAGGAGTGTTATGTTATGTTTAGCAAAAAAGAGGTTGTTACCGACGAGGTTGTATGAGATAGCAAGTACTCTAACAATATCAACTGAATGTGTACATCATAACATTTACGATTATTTATGTATGAGAAAGTTCTGTGAAAAGTAGCTGTGGCAACGACGGATTGATGATTCGGAGCAGTTTTTTTAGATTTCCAGGCGTCGGTGGTTGACAGTGGTTCAATCATTTCACTCCGAACTCGAATCGTGTTATCCCAGTCATTCATGTGGACCGCGCTCTATGAACGCGCTCTAAACCATCTTTATTTTGRAATACACATGGAATAATTTTTACTGATTACCTTGRCAAAGGAAGGATCATTACARCGACAATTCCATAGCTGGTATTTCCTGTTTTCAGATTGCAAAAGAATTCTGGCTGGGAAAAACTTTCCGTCGAATGAAGGGGTAATTGCCGAATAAAAACAGTTTATACAMGATAAAACAATCTGTCTTCTTTGTTGAACAATTTTCAAAAATAATAAATGCTTGATGGCTGCTGATCAAAAATTTCATAAAAAATGTTCGGAGTATTTACTGTTTTAACTTCGTCAGAAGTGCAGATTGATTGAAATGGGGAAAAATTTAAATTTTGGGACACCCTGTAAAATATCGACAATAGTGGAAATCTACGAACAACTTTTTTGTAGACGCTTTTTCGAACTTTTGAATATTTCCTAGCTGTATAGCAACTAATGTTCTCCAATATATTTTTCCATGATCTCAATGCGTGGAATGATGTAGGGTGTTAGAGAATTATAGAGCTTTACTGGAAATCTGTACCAGTAGTCTTCTTTGAAAAATATTTAAGGCCAATACAAAACGTTTTCGAAAAAAGCAATGCATCTCGTAAAATGTTCAAAATTTTCCTCCAGCCTTCCTTTGAATTGTACTAAATATTTTGCAATTTTATTTTTACTTGCGATTACTTTCGACGAAGCAGTTATATTTGCGTTATCATTTCGGCTACTTTATTTTTACAGCCTTAATTGGTTACAATTTCCGTCGCAGAGCATAAAAACCCACATTTATATTTTTATTTCAAATATCATAAAACAAATATATCAGTTTAAATCTTTAAACTTTAGCAATGCTSTGATTATCGTCGTACCTTTTCTTTCCACATTCTGCACAGCATTCACTTAGCCACAAGCATTTTCTCTGCCAATCGCACTGAACCATGAAATAGCATTGTGCCATTTTCTTCTAACTCCTTTAACGTTTTACTCCACGTCAAATAGATTCTTTGGCCAATTAAGTGATGAGGTTAGTTGAGAATTCTCTTTTGACTGCAAATATATACATTTGTTTGTTTTTGGTTGCACTTTGTTCGAATTTTAAAACCCGCATTGAAGCAGTCAATCGACTAATACTACACTGAAACATTGAAATATTCCCTATCTCACTCTCTGCGTGCATGCTTGTGTGTGCATTAATCTCAATGTATATTAAGTTGTAATGAAGAAAATGTTGCGGTAAATTCTTGTAATATGCGGAGCGTGAAAGTAAGTGGCACAGAGTAGTCGTAGTTTCAACCTTATATAATGGCTTACCATATATTGAAATGCTTAAAGTATTGATGGAATTTTGCAGTAATTAGTGTGCAACTGCATGGAGGGAGGGGCAGAGTTAATTTGATAGGGATTAGTAGAGGTGAAAACAGTACATATAACCTCAATTTATATTGATTTGTATGAAGGATACCGAAGTTTATTTTATTTGCGATTTTTGAAAATAACGAGCGTAAGCAGTCCTCCGTCAAATATTCGAAGTGGTGAAACTTTTATCATAAGCAATTATAATACGGAAATCCTACAGAAGTTCAGCGGCATGAATTGTTGTTATGAAAATATTCCTGATCACTTACAACTGAACAAGTATAATAATTTCATCGTCCTTCAAAAAAAAATGCCTATTGGCTCCTAAACAACTTATGGCCTCTGGAAGTAAGTAGATGACAACACTGCAAGTCATGATATTGAAGTATAAGCTTAAATCTGAAGCTGGAGTAGATATATCAAGCCTCGTTTCATTTTTAGAGGTTCCTCAGTTATCCTTGATAAGAAACCAAGGTGGAGAGAAAACAMTTAGACAAAGCTTCTAAACSCCATCGMATCAGGAACTCGTKCCGATGAGCCMTTGTCATTGCGRGATTTACGACTCCACATGRTCTATTGGCCCYACACAGGTRTCATCYGTCCAATACTAACATATRGTACTGTGKTGTGGTAGATGGTGTTATCGAAAAATACCCAAATCAAACCCTTGGAATAGGTGCAATGGGCCTRCTTGATTGGGATTATGGGCGCAATGAAAACTAAATCAACAGCGGATCCGGAGGTAAAACTCAATATYCGGCCAATATACATTCAAGTGAAGTATGTTGCAATACTTTCGGCCAAATGACTCATGTTTTTAGGCCATTGAGTAAGGCTCGACGTTATTACGGGCATGTAATTATATGCGCYTTGTTATAGATCCAGAACTAAATTGGCAATGAAAGAGAGAAAAAGACATCCAGGAGGGCGGTTTTCATTCTCCAGTAGATAAGAATGAAGCATTGGTTATCAACCAGCGGATCAAAGGGAGAAATAGAAACCGCCGGGCTTCTTTTGTAGTTATCTATAAGTAGAAGGCAGCTTCAAAGCTAAATGACTGCAATTTACCCTTTCAGACAAGTTCGCTTCTACTCTAATCAGCCAATTCATAAGATCTTCAGTGGACAGTCAAGAAYGAATTAAGGCTATCCATAGCACCAATTTTTAGTATTTTTGCGTTAGGTTATCCAAGTAGGCAACAACTAGTCACGCAGTAGATAACAATCCCAATCTTCAACAGAACACCTAGCCCTTTTTGATTGGGTTTAACCAATGCACCCTAGACGAACACCTCAGGTCTTGGAACACTTGCAATGCACTTGACGCTGGAACATTATCTTTGCGAATTCCCAGCCTTTAAACGTATGAGAAGAAATATCTTCTACGATTCCCAACACTCCAACTCGAGAAGCGTTGAGCAGCTGAGGTGGAAAAAAAATATTTTTATGGAATCCAATAAGCTGATGAATACGGCTTTATTTACATATATAATACTATATTAAGGAGGGTGAAAAAACTCCTAGCTATTACTGTACACAAAATGGGAAATGTCGGAGAGCTAACGAACGTACAGATATGTATATTCTAAAATGCATAGGTTATGTCTATCAAAATCAATGCTATATACAGGCTTTTACAACAAGAATGATATGATTTATTTTCAAAAAGAAAACACTAAATATTAAGGAAATTTAAGGGGT
>NW_017534664.1:805009-813700 GCF_001853355.1 Bactrocera latifrons
TGACTCTTTTAGTTTTAGGACTTACAAACAACCGTTATGTGAACAAAACTATAATACTCTCTTTAGCAACTTTGTTGCGAGAGTATAAAAAAGTATGCAAATCGGCTGAGTAGTTCGACCAGAATCATGTCCGCCAGCTTAGAAAGGTGTGTGTTTGAGAAAAACGCGTTTAAAGTTTGAGATGTGCACTCCGAGCGCTCCGAACGCCGAGCGGTATTATTAATTTTGGGGCTTTTTCGAAACCTTCCGGTGGTAAAGTAGGTTTCTACATTCATTTTAAGGGTATAAGGGAACAGAAAATGCAAACAAATCAAAACATTTTGAAAAAAGATTACACTACTGACCACTTAAATATTTTTTATTTAATGTGAAATACAATTGATGCAATTTAGTTCCGAATACATTTAAAATTACTACAATGTCTTCTCCGTTTTCTTTTACAGGAACGAATTCGAAGAACCTAATTTTCTAGTACTTTTCCACAAAATCAACTCGTTTTTCATGAATAGCAGGTTCAATATTGACTCTAAGCGTGAAGAGCGTCTGGTTTATTGCTACAGACCAATGATTTCAAATAACCCCAGAAGTAATCTAACGGTGTTAAATCACAATTCGGCTGTTGCACGTGCTGTGTGGCACGTAGTCCCATCTCGCTGGAACAAGAGGTTGTCAAGATCGACTTCTTCCAATTGCGGTCATAAAAAGTTGGCTATCATCGATATTATACAGCTCTCCATTGACAGTAATGGTGTCACCAGCTTCCTTTCGAAACGTACGGAACGAAGACTCCACCAAACCAAAAAATCACACCAAAGTGTCAATTAAGTTGAATGTAATGGTTGTTCATGAATAATTTGTGGATTTTCTGCGCACCAGAGTCAACAGTTTTCTATATTCATCGCGCAACTCAGATCAAAGTGAGGCTCATCGGAGAAGTTCGTTTTTTTTTTTTGTAAATCGTTATAATTTTCAAGTTATATCACGACAAAATCAGCAAATTCGCGACGTTGAAGATGGTCAATGGCTTCAGTTCCTGTCTCTTATACACATCTAGATGTGTATAAGAGACAGGGAAATCTGTACCAGTAGTCTTCTTTGAAAAAGATTTAAGGCCAATACAAAACGTTTTCGAGAAAAGCAATGCATCTCGTAAAATGTTCAAAATTTTCCTCCAGCCTTCCTTTGAATTATACTAAATATTTTGCAATTTTATTTTTACTTTGCGTTATCATTTCGGCTACTTTATTTTTACAGCCTTAAAGATGTGTATAAGAGACAGATGCTAAACTGATTGCGCTGCAGACAGATGGCCGAGTGCTGCAAGGTCTTGGCTAGTGCAGCAATCAAGCGATACAAAGAAACAATCAAATAAACGTGCAGTGTGAGCTGAATACGATTGCTGCTGCAACTTTGTACCGTTTTTGGTAGGATATGTATGGAATTTTTAGTATATTTGTAGCTTAAATGTGCAGCNCACCAAACCAAAAAATCACACCAAAGTGTCAATTAAGTTGAATGTAATGGTTGTTCATGAATAATTTGTGGATTTTCTGCGCACCAGAGTCAACAGTTTTCTATATTCATCGCGCAACTCAGATGAAAGTGAGGCTCATCGGAGAAGTTCGTTTTTTTTTTTTTTGTAAATCGTTATAATTTTCAAGTTATATCACGACAAAATCAGCAAATTCGCGACGTTGAAGATGGTCAATGGCTTCAGTTCTTGAGTGAGAACAATTTTTTATGAATGCAAGCTTAAATGTTTTCTCAAAGACCGCCAACTTGTGGTTTGAGACAGTCCCGATTTTTGAGACACTTACAATACCATATTCATATCATTATCATATCATTCCTTTTAGAAAACTCTAACAAAGTAATACCCTTACATATTCAATTACTGTTAATTCAAATAAAAACTGTGATTTMTCCAARTATCYTCTATWATTTCWARAAAARTATKTTATCAGCTGATGAATTTAAATCTCCTTTAAACAATTCGCGTAAAATTCCACACAAAAAATATGGTTATTGAAAAAATATGAAAAGATGTGYAAAATGCTGCGAAGCAACCGCAGAAAAACTAGTTTAAGTTTGCAACATATTAAGCTTCCTAGCCACAAGCACGAAGCCTTGACATTGTGCTACTAAATTGAAATTAATTCGGGGTTAAAATAACACACACAATACCATGCCAGCATACCAGCAATGCAAAAGGGAGCGCATTAGCGCAGATCAAGCGCTAGTTAAATACATATAGCAGCACAAACACATACACACATATATAGAAAAAATATATACAAATAAACATACAAAAACACATATCAGAGAACTTCATCCTTGCTGCTACAGCAACAAATTCCACATCTTCATTGAACGCCATGACTACGTATGCATGTGTGTAGTTCGCTTGCGCCCGAAAGTGTGCTAAACGTACGGCTGCTTTACTGCTTAGCAACACCTTGACGTCACCGTACACCTTTTGCGCGCCACAAAGGAGACTCTTGTTGCCAGACGCGTTGCGCTGTCTGCCCSTTATCCCCGTCCGTCCGCCTCTACGGTTTTCTGTCTGTCTTTATGTTAGTCTGCCTCCTAGTCTGGCAGCGCATAAGACCACTCGTCTGACAGTTTCAATGTCCCTGCCCTGCCTGCCTTTGCTGACGTCGTTGCTTTGTAAGTCATGTGAATTGTCTGCTGGCACTCGGCGCACGGCACTGCGGCGGATGAGTGACTTATGTCTGGCGTATAGCAGCTTCAACGTTCTTCACGGCGGCACATTGTGTGCGACTGACTGARTGAATGAATGAATGAATGAATGGACCGAAAAAGCGAAGAAAGATAGAGTCGCAACAAAAAAAAGAAAAGAAAATGTGATTACCAAAACTAAAAGTGAATGCTGGCGCAAAATATGGCGAATAATAAAATGATGTGGAAAATTTGCAACATTGTAGCGCAGCAGGCATGGAATAGTTGCAGCGCACAAACACACAGGACAGATGTAGCAACGAAGTCGCGCTACAGGCGGCGTTGACGATTGCGAGGCTAAAAGTATTAGTATGTATGAGTAACACGCAGATTCCCCAAAGGGTTAAGCTGGCCAGTTGACTGCGCTTTAAAGCTGCATGTGCTCAGCAGACGGGATTAAAACAACTTAAATGCCTAGACCACAGCGAAAAAATATATATTATGGTGTGTGTGTGTGTCGCGCATGTTTGCATGTTTCCAACCTCTTACGCGCCATAGCGCCTACACCCGCGCCTCTACTTATACATACACCTGCCATTGTCGACGTCGGCATCTGCGTCGACATTGACTGCGCTGACGCTCTCATCACCATCACTGTGGTAGCAATTGCTTCAACTGCTTAGCCTTGAAAATTTCAGCCTCTGCCACCGACTTTTCACACCAACACTACTGCGTTGCTCTTTGTTGCTATTGTTTTTGCTCTTGAAGGCAATCATATTGCAGAGCATTGCAGTCGCCCGGCGAGCAATGAAGTGTCTCGCAATAAAAGCGACAAGTTCAATATACGCTTGCTTTGCAAATAAATGCGAAGAAGAAGAAGAGCAAAGGCAACAGCAAAGTGCTCAGCCATATATGCAGCGAAACAAGCAATTATAGACGAGTGGCTTGAAAGTCCCTTCGCTGCAGGAGTGTAGGGATATTTTCACATGTTTCACGAATCATAAAAATATCCCTCGTTTATGCGCCGGTGTCAACTACAGCGTGCTCTTGCTTGCGCTCTCTCRATATATTAAACTCTCAAATTACTCTCACTTAATGTTTTCATTCAAATATATTTTTTATTCTCTTTGCAGTTTGCTACACTCACGAAACGGATTGACATGTTTGCTCAGCGCAACGTACGAAACACCTGAGCGTACGAGCGAATGATACACGAAATCTGTGAGTTCGGCGGTATTTGCCGAGTCGCGTATTTTACGGCGGAGTTTGAGGAAAGGCTACAGATCTCTGCGACAGCATAAACTCTCAGCTGTGTTCGTCGTTTTGCTATCGCTAAATTGTCTTCAGCGTTAATTTGCCGGTGTGCAAGTGCGCTCGTGAGCAACGATTCGTCAGTAGGCGAGTTGACTTTTCGCCGCAATTGTTATATTTTTAACACGGCGTTGCAGTGCCAATAAGACACTCGTTAATTTCTGTCGTATTTTCGCCGTACGCGAGTCGTGCTCGCGTGTTATTGCTGTTGTGTCGGTGTTAGTGMCTCGTTGGCACGTTTGATTAGTCGCTAGTGTGTTTATTTAATACAAATCCTGTCGCTCAGCGAGCTCAGTTCGTGTTTGAATTTCGTGATGTGCGGTTATTAATTTGCGGCTGCTACGGGTCAGCAACAAAAAATCGTCTAAACGAAATATTCGTCGGATATTGGACTTCAATGAAAGTCAAAAATACTCGTATACTTAGAAATGCGGTGATGAACGAAATTATTGTGTGGTTAAATATTTCAGAATGGAAATTTTAACTCAAGTCGAGTTAATTAGTTCAAAACCGAGTTAAAAGCAAATGAGTATGCTGGCGTAATTTTCAACTTGCAACATTAAACAAAAAAATTGAAAACGGAGAAAATAAACAGAAAAGAAAAACATAATTAAAGGCAAAGCGTATATATCATCATTATTAATAAAAATTTAAATTATATTAATCATAACAAAACGCTCAAATACCAAATCATGTGCTCAAAACAATTAAATTTTGATTGAAAATTTGTAAAAAAAAAATATTTTGGATGAATTGTAAAAATCTTCTTCAATCAATTTTGTGCATAAATTCAAGTGTAAAAATAGTTTAGTACAAAAATTTGTTCAGAAGATTTAATCATAGATCAGTGCGAATAAAATTGTGTTACCTTAAGGAAATATTTGTTTGTGAAAAATGTGCTCAAAACACAGCTGGCACAACGGTGCGGCATGCACGGCCGTGTCGCGTTTGCTCACCTCCATAATACTTTTAGCTCTTGTGGATTACGCCTATTCGGATTATGAAAATACGTGGAATTTATATTATGAACAACCTTGTTGTTTGCGTACACCCAACGTGCATCACATACGRCATCATAAAGGTGAGTCAAGTTTCAAGAAGTTTGTAGTTGTACAAAGGAAGTGAAATATGGGTGTATAGAAGAAGAGGTTTAGCAGAAAGTAAAATAAAAGCTTGGAAACAGTAAACATTTTTCGCTGAACACTAAGAACAATACTTCAAAAACATAGCTTAGTAATTTCGGTATAGTGTGCTTCTAGGCGCAAAAGTGCGAATATGCGAATGGAGCTGCTGCAGCTATGTTTGGTAGCATAGGCTTCATATTTTTGTATTTTTTTTTATTTCTTTAGTGTGACAAAAGAAACGTTGGAAGCTAGAGAAATTTTGGTTTGGAAAATGTAAATTTCTGTACGAAAAAGTTAAATCAATGCAGAGCAAATGACAAACATGTGGTGTGTTTTTTAAATCAAAAAACAGCTCAAGCTAAGCACAACCAAAAACTAAGAACTAATAAATAAAATATGTAAATTGACGTGATTTAGAATATGGTTAATCCCAAAACTGCATGCCAAGTTGGTTAAGAAAATGTTTCCTCAGCTTACTGTCTATTCTCAAGACAAACAAACAAAAAAAAATAAAAAATCAATTTTTCAATTGTGATAGCTCATACGTATATATAACATAAGTTATATTATCCAAAGCATCGGCTTGGTGTTGGATAACACATCTCGTTGCCTAAAATGCAAAATAATGTAGCAACAATATTTATAAGTTTACAAGTGAAGGAAACGCGATATAATAGAAAACACTTATATTGAAACAAAATGTGTGTTTTCGTTATAAAARGGTTATACTTGGATATATTGCACATTGGACTTAAAATTTTGTGATACATACAAGTATATAATATATAAAAAGATATGGTAAATCGTAAGCAATAAAAAACTCACTTTCCAATTTATTGATGACACGTTGTTTTGCATTTTATAATAAGATATACTCTAAATTTACTCTATTTTTTTTTTATTAAAAAAAGTTACATTCCTCCTTCTTCCATTTCTGTTTCTTTGTTTCAGTGTGTAATTAATTTCTTTTACTGAAAAATATACATTAGGATGTGGCTTCAAGTAAATAAAGATTTCAGTATTGCAAACAAAAACTAACTGTTCCGTTTCATTGGTTTATCCAAAGCCTCATTGTCAACACCAAAAWGATTTGGCAGCAACTTCAAAAAGAAGGCAACTTGTCAGTACAATATATATGGAATCTAAAGAAAATTTTGAAAAGTGACTAGCAGTTCGACTATCGTCGTCTTAACAAATATTGAAGTTTAGATTGTTATTGTTTAGAAAATTTATACGGATATACTATAAAATTATTTTAAAAGTGATTTTTTTGCGATTCCATTATACAGCTTAAAGTAAAGAGTAATCACTTTCATGCATATTTTAAATAAAAAGTAGTACATGTATTTTTCATTCAAGGTCAATCGTTTCTACGTCAGAATTTTCATGAAAAATTAGACRTATTATAAATTTTGAAGTTCAGATAGTGAAACCTTCTGATAAAGTGCTAATTTTTTTATGAAATATAGTAGAGAAATATGCTATGTGGGAGTGAGATTAGAGCACTCATTTTTAGTACTAGCATAAGTTAACAATTTTACGAGCCAATGCTCTGAATTTTTCAAAAAACAAAGTTAAGCTAAGTCAAGATAGTTGCTCTGCAGTCAGAAAACAAAAAAAATTAAGAAACTTTACTTTAAGATTTTGAAATAAAATTTGCAGATTGAAGAAAAAAGTTAAATATTTGGAAATCATTATGCCATAGGCTAATGTAAAGTGTTTTCATACCCAGGGTGATTTCATATGACATTGGTCTGTACTAAGAAGTGTTTGAAATGTTTGTGGCAGAAACTTATTTAAGAAAAAGTAAAAAAAATTTTAACTTCGGTTGCACAGAAGCCTAAATATCCTTTACTAAAAAAATTTACACATACAAATTGATTTTCATCATTCAGTTTATATAACAGCTATATGCTATAGTGGTTTAATATGAATAATTTCTTCAGAAATGATGTCATTGCTTTGAAAAACGATCCATGAAAAATTTCGTGAAGATATCTTGTGAAACAAAAAAGTCTGCTATACAAGAACTGGGTTTTATCGATCAGTGTGCATAACTGCCATATGATAAGGTGGTTCKATTCGATTCGAGAAGTTATTAAGAAAACGTGATAAAATTTTGCAATAATAATTCCTTTAAAGTGTACCGCTTTACGATCAAAAATTGTCCAAGTCCAACAAAAACTGTTCGAGTCCTTAGACACCGTATATGTGGTCTCAGTACCTATTGTTGACTTTTGACCAAAAAKATCATTCAATATGTGAGATATACAATTGGAATTTTGAGAGCATCTCTTCCTGACAATAGTAACTCTGTGCCTCAAAAACCAATACTTCTCTGAGCCGTCATATACCATATATAAAAATTTCCGACCAATACATGAGTTATCTCAATAAATATTACAGGGGAAGTTTTACTCATAACACTGTATCTTTGAGCCAAAAATATATAAAAACAAAAAAAATACAAAAAATACAACCCAGAAAAAAGTATGTGTCATGATAATAGTTAATAGATAAAATCGGGCTTTTGCTACCTCAACTTCAAGGGCACAATAGACCTAAGGTCGCGGTGCATTCCTCATATTCACATCTACCTCAACTTCCATATACCACATATCATCACCTAAAATGCAAAACAACAYAACATAAAAAAAAAATCAAAACTTGAACTTTTTAAAGCTTACTCTTCACTACATCTTATTATATATACATACATATGCATAAAATGTTARGCATCCACTATAAGATATAACCAATATATAACCATTTTATAACCAAAACTCAAAAGTTAGTTTCAATATGAGTGGAATATTACATAYATCGCGCTTCCTTTGACTGCAAACATATGGAGAGGGATGTTACCTTTTTTGTATTTTAGGTGCGGAAATAATTACTTTCGTTTTGAGAAATTGCTTAGATTTTGATCCTCTGGTTGACGTTTTGMACCCTTTACTGGCTCGCAAGGTTCAAGAGCATATATGTTGCACCCGAAATTATGCTTTCCTTGTTTAAATTTATGAATTCACATTACTGTTCTTAAAAATCAATCAATCACTCTGCTTTTAAGACAAAATTTACCATTTGTGTTCTACTAATTTCGCCGAATTTTAAATARTAGTGGTCCACATCCTTTTATGCGAAATTATCTTAAAACCGCAAGAAAAATTATATAGTATTTATGTAAATTTATGTGTACACGTTGATTGAACTCGTACTTAAATATATATATAATTATATATTGTTATATGTATTCATATATATTGTTCATCAGAGATGTGTAGCTTGCCGATGGTGAAATAATTTTTCAGATCCGTCAAATAGTTTCGGAGCCTATTCATATAGAAAAAATCAGTCAAATATTTATTTTTTTATTATATATTCTTATATACTATCTATAGTGTTAGTATATATATCCCTTATTTGCTTCAAAGCTAAACTATAACGTTTAAAGGGGTTTTTTATAAAATCACGAGGATACTAATAAGAACAGAGCAAGGAACGCTGCGAGAACAAGTACTATGTATATATCTTAATTTGTGAAATTAAAAAAAAAAAACACTATATTAATATTAAA
>NW_017534664.1:813902-827714 GCF_001853355.1 Bactrocera latifrons
GTATCTTATAGCCTTTGCTAGCGCCTGAGCTTCCTTAACAAACCAAWGTATTGGAATTTTCCACTATCTACATACCTCTTTGCTTGTCAACTCTGTTTCAATTTGCACAAATCTTTTGTTTAGCATTTGCTTAAGCAGTTTGTTGGTCYTACAATTTTAGGCGAATATATTATATTTTTATCGTAAGCATTTTTCYTTGCAATTTTGCCAAAATTTATCTTTGTTGTTCGGTTTCAGCGCTTATTTGCTTTGTTCATTGTGCAATTCAGCTCGAAGCTCAGCGTGTGCGGCAGCTCAGTGTAAATCGCTTAGCAAAATTATTTTACTTTAAGCCGCTTTTGCTATTATTTCTATGGCATTGTTTTCCACGCCCACATTTCGGCAAAGCGTTGCCCTGACAACACGCACAACTGCTCTCTCTGCCTCGGCGCCCAAATACTCTTTCGTTTGTCCTTATACTTTCTTTGTGCGGTTTAGTATTTCATTTGTCTTTCGAAATTGTTTCTCATCTGCTAGTTTGCTGTTGTTGTACATGTATTTCTATTTAGCCGCAATGCTTTTCTTTCGCCATGTACAAGTTTCACCCATTCGCTCCACGTGCTTGGCAATCTTTTACCGCTCGCTTACTGGTCTMCTTGCTACGCGCAGAGCTTGTCTTCAAACAACTATTACTTTAGCCGATTTTGGCCGTCTAGTAGACGCTAACAATAAGCACAACAACAACATGCAGCTTCAGTTGTAAGTTGTTGCAGGTTTATTGAGTTCTTGCACAGTTTTAGTATCAACTTTTTGACCAGGTTTCTTGCTTTCTTCACCCAGTCTGCRCTTCGTGTGCGCACCTCGTGTGCGTCTTCGTTAGTGCTGACTGGCTACAAAATTAAAAAGTTTTTGTTTGTTCTGATTTTTTGAATTTTTCTTGCCTCAGCATAGACATTCATATTCTTGCATTCTTTCTTGCCAGSTTTTCTTCCTTTGGTTATATACATAATTGGACTTTGAAGTTTTCGCTATTAGGGTCTAATTAGTTTTCAAGTGTTGTTTTTATGGACTCAAAGTTTCCGATCTTTTTTGTGCTCATGCCACAAGACGCGCCTTTTATTTCTTTGCTGCCGCAGCGCGCCCTGATGCACAAAGTTGCTAAGATTTCCGGCTGTTGATAAGTTGAAAGTTGAGATTTCTTATTTTTTGGGGTTAATTTTGCAATTTATTCGCTGGCATTTTCGCTTTTGCTCGGCAARTCCACGCGATGCTTGAGCGTTGTGCTGACCATCATCATTGACTCCTCTAATTATGTTTCAGTTAATATTGAAAATATACTTTTTTGCACTGTTTACATAAGTGAATGTGTGTGTCCTTGGTGTTGCTCAACCCTTTGGCATGCCATTTGAGGCGCAGATTTGTCAAGGAATTTGCTTTCGCCGTAAGTAAGGTATTAACAGCGTAAAGGGATGAGCGTAAAGAATGAGTAGTGTTTGTGGATTATTCAGTAAATGATTAAGAAAATTCTTGAGATGGAAATTTCTTTCAGGCATTTGCTATTATAAATGTTGCGAAGGCAGGAATTTTTAATTGACAGTTTACTAGGAACTTGAGCAATAATTTTTGAGTATCGTTTCAAGTTGCAGAACATTTAATTCATACGAAATTTATTCTTAAGTTGTGTATAATATAATAATATTGACCCAAAAACTACGTGAAATTGAATATTATTTCTAATTATTAGGAATAGATAAATACATTTTTTTTTCTTTGTGTGACTGCAGAAAAAATTAGAGTAACTTATCTACATTTCCCAATTATAACATGGATCCACTTCAAATAGCTAAAAAGTAGTATTAATAGTAGTCAAATCGGTGATATTACAAATAGGTCGAATCCTCGTTGCCAAAAGGTTTTTTACTATCGCATGTTAAGATTTTGGGTCGTGCTTCCTTCATATGCAAACTTTTTTAAGCTTTGGTGTCACCAGTAAAATTGCTGATCACAATTTCTGTAAGCTATTTTAACCATCTGATTGTCTTTTTAAAAAGCGTATTTGAGATTTTTTGAAAATATATATACTTTCATGAAAGTTAAGGCATTAAAGGGACCCATAAATGTGATTTACAACAGATTTTTTCTCACTTGTGGCACAGTGTTATGTAGTGAGACAGTTTAAATATAGTGTTTCTAGTAAACTACCTGCTTTTATGCGGAAAACATTTGAACAATAGGCCGCTATAGAAAATCAAAAGAAAATACGAAAAAAAAATGTCTTAATATACTCTTCAAGGTAAAAAAGGTCCATATCTTGAATTGTATTGGCCAATTTACTCGGCAGTTATATGCTATATTGGTCCAATTTAACAACAAATTTGAGGAGTGTATCGCTAAAAAATTGTTCGACACAAGGACTTGACTTAAACTGGTCAGTTTATATGACAGCTATAGGCTATAGGAGTACGATATCGGCGGTTACGACAAATGAGAAGCTGTTTGATGAAAAAGGGACATGTAGGAAATGTATAGAA
Source organism: Bactrocera latifrons (assembly GCF_001853355.1). Taxonomy (NCBI): domain Eukaryota; kingdom Metazoa; phylum Arthropoda; class Insecta; order Diptera; family Tephritidae; genus Bactrocera; species Bactrocera latifrons. Next base: position 816,413 of record NW_017534664.1, read on the forward strand.
GATTAGATATATATTATATGTATATACATATATATATATAGATGGAGATGTAGATATAGATATAGATATAGATATAGATATAGATATAGATATAGATATAGATATAGATATAGATATTGATGTAGATATAGATATAGATATAGATATAGATATATGAACATGTATATTGTATATTGTTGTATTACCCAATTCTACTGATTTAATAATAAGACAAGACTGACAAATAATAAGACTCAGTATTAAATTTCATTCGGATGTCTCTAAAATTGACGAAACAATTTTTATGATCCCGAAAGGGTAAACTTCGCTTCAAAAATCGGCGACTCGTGGCTGATTTTAGACTCATATTTCTTAGGCTCTTTTTCTTTAGAATGGTGGTGGTTTCACAGCACAAAAAAAAAAAAAAATATTTTTTCGAAAAACAAGAAAAAATCGCATTTGCCCTTTTATTCTATAATACACACCACACATTTTTATATTAAGCACAATAGACCACAAATAGCAGTGCAGTTTTCAACTTTCAATCCAGCTCAATATTTGTATACGATTATAAAAAATAAGTTTCCTCGGTATCGAAAAAATGGTATAAGTAGCTTAGTTAGTTTAGTTACCAATAGACAACAAAATATAAAAATSAAATTAAAATTGAAAAGAAATTTAATTAGGAACCTTAATCAAACTACTAAAAAATGTTAAAAAGAACAATGCTTTAAAGTAATTTAAAAACTTTTTCTGAACGCCGCAAAGTATGCAATAAAAATTCAGCAGAAAAAATAGTAATAATATTATTAAAGCCATAATTAATTGCCCCACATCAACGACTATCCGAACAGCATAACTAGTTGCTACTTAACAGCYAAGCAATACCCACACACACACATGCAAACGCAAACAACTGCCGGCAAGTGTGCTTGTGTATATGTGCGTTTGTGCTGGAGCGCCATTACAGCGCACTTGTGCCACAAATTGGCGGTATGCAGGTGTGTTGAACTGGAGCGCGAGTAAAACTTTCGCATAGCAGATGTTAATCACCTTAATAAATGTGCTGTATAACAGTGAGCTATGAGTTGGCGCGCAATAATAACAACTTAACGGTGTAATATGAAAAAGCGCAGATAGAAAATAAATGAGTGAAAAGCAACAACACCACAAAACTACACATACACGGCGGCAACTAATGACTGACTACATGTCGATTTGGCAGACGCCCCAGAGAATCGGAAAATTAAGTAACAGCAAAAGATAGAACAAAAAAACAAATTAAGGAAAAAATATATTTAAAAAAAATGTTAAAAAACGGTAAATTTAAATTGCAGTAAAAAAGAAATAAAAAGAATATGCGAGTGAAATAGCACTCGACAGCAAGGGATAGTGGAGCGAGAAATAGCGCRCGCGCTCCGCGGCCTTCGCAGGTGCTTGGCTGTTGGCTGTTGGCCGTTAGCGTAATAAGCGCTTACGTTAACTACATAGTAGCGCAGCCGTATTGCCGTGAGTGGAAGTTGGCACGCTATGCTCATGCTGGCGCATCAAACTTGGACAAACTTTGGGTTTTTATGCGACTTTTCAGTGCAATTACAGCTTAAATTGTTGGTTAATTACGCGTTCTCGTTTGCTTTCGTATGTGTGTGTGTAAATTTGTGCGCGTATATGTGTAAGTTACCCGCTACCCGCCCATTTACTACACTTTAGCGTATTTTTTATTTACGTTTTTTTATTTATTTTTCATGTTCTTTTGCTGTGTTTTTTGTTGTTGTTTGGCTCGTGCCACTTGCGACCATCGCACACACACACATACACACGCATTCTTGCAATACACACGCACAGTCATTAAACTACTTTGTATGCAATTGTGTGTGCGTTTTTGTGTAAGCAGTTGYGGTTCGTTGTTGAAGTTTGCTGCCGGCGGTTGCCGCACTCAAGCGCTTCTGCTGCTGTTGCTGCCACTGACGTCGCCATGTTTCGTTGGCGTTTTAATTGCTGCTGGTGCTGCAGGTCCACAAGAACAACACATGAAATAAAAAATCTAGCTTAAACATATTTACTTGTATATCATATATATTTTTTTGTACATCACCACCTGCGCGCACGCTACAGTGCCGCAAATACTCGTGTGTGCTGGCACGCAGTTTTTCGCCCAGGAAAGTTTCTCAACTCAACCGAGAGAGGACTTGCTGTGGCGCTTTGTATATTGCCACTTACGCGGCGTGGCATGCCAGTCAGTCTTGCAGCCGGCACCTGGTCGTTGTCCGCGGCAGGTAAAAGTTTTTTATTGRAAACTTTTGCGTTTCCTTCTTTTTCGGTGGCTTCGTTCGCCGCTGGTAGTTAAATCTTGTTGTTCCTTTTTAATATTTTTTTTTGTAATTTTTGGGTAACTCAGCAGTGGCTGTGGCGGCGGCGACGTGACTTACTACAAGAAATGAACACAACTATTTAGTAATGAAATTGCCGTGTCCAAGGTGCAAGTGAAATTGTYCTGCGGATAACAGTGGAGTAAAATTAATGAAATATGGAACAAAAATTATTGGTAATTGAATTTTAAAAGGAAAGGTGCGTTACACACGTCAGATTTCTTTGATGAGTCATATTTATTAGCGCATTCCCTCTGATCAAAATTGACCCGGACTGAGCAAAAAATAATTAAATATTTTATGTATTTGATTATATATTTTTATTATCATTTAAAAAAAATCCATTTTATTATGTACAATTCAAAAATTATGCCTGAAAAGAATAATATACNTTTTATGGAGGTTGCCACCTGTTTACAAATGCAAAGTATTTTTATGTGATTGTTTCATTAAGTAATAGTTGCTGGATAATATTTCTTACGAAAATGTGTTCATAGAGTTGCCATTTTTTGCAATGTACCTATGTTCATATACATATGTATGTACACTGTCTCTTATACACATCTAGATGTGTATAAGAGACAGATATTTTATGTATTTGATTATATATTTTTATTATCATTTAAAAAATCCATTTTATTATTTACAATTCAAAAATTATGCCTGAAAAGAATAATATACATACAATACTCTCACCGCTAAACAGTAGCGSCATCTGTGTTTTCATGCTAGTATTGAAAATTTAACCTCCAAGGAATCTCTCACYTTTTGTGATCTATCGATCTAAAATTTAGCACACGACCTTTTCACCACATGAAACTGCTCACTTGACGGAACATCCGACATTGGACCACAATAGCATATAACTGCCATACAAACTGACCCATCAAACTCAAGTTCTTGTAAGGAAATCTTTTGAATTCGACAATATTAAAATTTTCTAAAAAATTTGGAAACACTATTAACCAAAATATTGCTACAATCTTTAAAGAAATTATGCAGATCGAATGACTGTAGCAAAGAGCTGTCATACAAACTGGCCTTGATGGAAAACTTTTTAATTTGACAAAACAGTGCCTAAAAATTTGGCAAAGATTTTCATCCATTAGGTTAGATTAATATGTTAGGCGTTTAATCCATCTATAGACGACTTTGGTCCTTTGAGATGAGAGATGAAGTTCAGTTGCTAAGTTGAAGAGGGGTAGTCATCCTTTAGGATGTCTGTGCTTGATGCAAATTTTAACAGAGTCTGCGGCCTCACTATACTTCCTCCAGTGTATCATACTGTGAGGACACCAGATGCTTACAGCGTAGTCTTATCAATGCGAGAGAAGTGCAAAAGAGATGCTACCCTACTCTGGACATTGTCTGCAGTTTATCGTTCTGTCAGCACCATCCTGCGGGCGTGTGTTGTCACCAGAYACACAATTGCATTCCTATAACGTCTGAGGGGATCTGTCATGTATACTAACCGATCAATATCAAAATAAAGAGTTTTTTATACCATTCTATATTTTAAGAAATTCACCGGTTCATTTGAACGACACTGAAGCTTCCAGGTGCAGCGAAATTAATGTAACTTGTTCATTTTTTTTTCATAGTGCACGAATAATGCATAATGAAGACAGACAATCGTAAAACTAATTAAGATGAATAATATGTTCAGATTTAACATATTTCTTTAGAACTTCATAACATTGATAATATTCTTATTACGAGCTATGAAAACCAGACAAAAATAGTGCAGAAAATACTGCAGAACCCGAAAATTATATTCAACAAAATGAAAATAGAATAGGAATCAGCTGGAAACCTGATACTCGACACATYCGCTGTCAATGATATAAATGTTATCAAGATGTGGTAAGTCTCTTTTTGGGRCGAAAATTAATGCAATTTATTCACATTTGTAGCTACAGAACGAAGGATTCAATCAATTTTCTTATCTAGTAATCCAAGGTTACACTTAGAAGCGACTACCTACCGATTGCACAATAAGTTTTTATCAAAAAAGAGTCTAAATGTTTCGTCTTCTCTAGTCTAGTCTTAAACTGGAATATTGGCATATCAAAAATCAACAATATGTTGATGATTTATGAAGATTTTTGTCAAGTAATGCAGTGGTAATCTTGACAAATATAAAGCGAAAGCGAGCAGCGATTTTCCCCACACGTATGGTGATCAAACTAATGTAAACAGAAACAGAGAATAATGTAAACAGAAACAGTTGATATTTACTTTTTTGTTGCCTATAAATTTTTGATAGAAGCCGCGGACACAGACATTTAAAACACTCAGAACTTTTTAGATAAAGGCAGTGGGGTTCTTAGATTATCATATGGGACCAGTTCATCAGTGAGATGACAATATATTTCACTGGTCAAACAAAAGTTTTTTTTTCGTAATTGAACATGGATCGCTAACATCTTAAGGAATATTAGCGAACCTTTTTCTCAATTTTCTAGCAATTTCTAGCTTTTGTCATCTAGTCATCTTGATCTATTTATCATGAAACACGTTTTTTAGTTAAGACGCAGCAAAAAAAAAAAACTCTTGATAAATTGTCAATTTCGATCTGCTTTGTCAAATGAACTGAGTAGAGGTATAAATAATTCTGACTTATCGCCATATTTACAGTAGCTCACATTAGTTACGCACCCTATCCTGCCGAACCTCAAATTTGAGTTGGGAAAAACTTCCGAAATCTTCGACTAAYCAATTCACTTTGTTTCATAGCATTTCGAACACCAAACACTGTACAACTCTGTTGAGCACACCTTCTCACTTATATACAAAATATATATGTATGCACGCATTTTTGTCTACTTTTACAATTTGCGCTACCTCACCTTTCGCCCTGCCRGCCGCACTAAGTTATAAGGCAAACATTTGTCTTAAGTTTATCGTTCTCGCACCCGTTGCAGAGCAATTTGAAGTAACGATATCACATTGTTGCTGTTGTTGTGTACACGCTTCTTATTACACTTGTTATGCCAGGGCTTGTTTTGTGTTGTTGCTTGTTGTTGTTGTCGGCGATATATTGTGTACACATTGTATGCGTTCACAGCGACGCCGGGTGCGTGCCGCAGCCGCAAAATATCGCCAACCAGCGACGGCGCTGTGTACGTGCGACTACATGTATATATATGTATGTAAGTAATATAAGTATGGGTTTTGGCGGTTTTGGAAAAGTTTTTATCCTTTCTTTGCAGGAGCGCTTAGCTTTATGTCCCTACGCAGCAACACTTTGCCACCTTTTTCAAGGTTTACTTGTTGTTTGTCGAATTTGGTTTGTTTGTTCGGCCGGTCGGGCGGTCGGTTCGTCGGTCGTCTGCGCGTTTTCGTGTGCTTTTCCTACGCTTTTCGTGTCCTTTTTGGCTTATTTATTWTTATTTTTTTCGACTAGTTTTTATTATTCTTCGTCGGATATACTTATATACTTTTTATGTGGCGCTGTTGTTGTTGCGTCGGTGGCGTGGGTTCCACCGTTTGCCCCCGACCATAAGATTGGCTATTAAAGTTTTGCTTGTTTTTCTTTAATTAAGAGCGTAAACATTTTAATATTTTTTCACTTTCCGTCTGCCCCGCGCTGCTGCTTCGGACGCGCTTATTGCCCGAGGACATTCTTTTTAAGGTCTTGCMACACACTTGAATGGTTTGGGTCGCTTTTAACACATTTGCTTTTGGCTTATTTTTATGGAAATTCGTTGATGTTCGTTAAARTAATCTTATACCGTATGCGCTCATACCACTGCAGCACACAATTTCAATTCTCACACTCTTTTCTACGCGATTTTCTTTAACTTAAATTTCGGTTGAAAATAATTTCTTCAGCTTTCAATATAGACCACCTTTGTTGTGTGTTGTAGTGTTTCTTGGTCAGCTGGTATTTTGGGTTTTGTCTTGCGGTTTCTTTTCTAACCACCATTGATTTAATAACCTTCTCACATACACATACGCTAAAACTTTCTTCTTGTTTTCTACCCGCTGTGCTCTCCACAGTGTCGGGTCAACCGCGCCTAGGGAGCTATTTCCGTCTTTCGTTAGTGTGATTTTTTTCTTCGCATTTTTCATTTGCGTTAACCAATATTAGCCAACATCCTTTGTTTATACCATAGTTGTCCGTTTTTGGGCGCTGTTTGATAACACTCTTCTCTTGTTGTTGTTGCYTTCGTCTACTAGTTGTATTTTCGGGTTTCTTTATTTAGTGTCGGGGCGTGTGTAATTAACACAAATACCGACATGGCAATTAAATGTTAAGGATATTAAGAGTACAAGATTTTCTCGGCTCTTGTTGCCACTAACTTTGCTTTTCTTAATTTTAAGTCTGCGCGCGGTTTGATGTTTTAAGTTACAGACAGTGTCTTCGAACGACTGGGAATTTAATTTTATTTCAGTTTAATGTCTTCTCTTTTTAAGCAGTTCATGAAATTAGTATATTTTTTGTGGATAGAAATTAATGAGTCTGGGAAGGAGATGAACGGATATACTACGAGTAGTACATAAATACTACGATTTCTTCCTTTAAAAATAAATTTAAGATGAGAGACGCCGAGATACCACGTTTTGTTCAATTATTTAAGCTAAAGGGTTTATTTTTTTATGGAGGTTGCCACCTGTTTACAAATGCAAAGTATTTTTATGTGATTGTTTCATTAAGTAATAGTTGCTGGATAATATTTCTTACGAAAATGTGTTCATAGAGTTGCCATTTTTTGCAATGTACCTATGTTCATATACATATGTATGTACATATGTATATACAAAGTTTTTATAAAAGTAATGTATAAAAAAATTTAAAAATTATATTGCTATTAAAAAGCTCTGATGTCAAATATTTGCTGAAAATTGTTTAATAGAGTTGCCATATAACAGACCACTTATGTATTTACCTGTAATAGTTTACAGAGTTTAACACTGTTCTATTTCACTATATTTTATAAGCATTTTATATAAAATAATGAACTCATAATATATACATACATACTTACAAATGTAGTTATGTACTATATACAATTTAAATAAGCCTATGTAATGAAAGAGTTGCCAACTTTTCAAAATTATTTCTTTTGAAATATGCCCCAAAAAGTAACATTAAGAGGCTTACATAAAGAAATTATTTAAAATAATTCAGCAATAAATATTATTTTATCAGAGTTGCCACCTAACAAAAATATTTTACTGAAATAAGTTGCGCCTAAGTTACTTATATTTTGCTAAATAACTGGAAAATAAAAGCTAAATAAACGAAAATTATTAAAGTGGGTTGCCACCCTTTTTTCTGCATCTTTACAAAGTGTAATCGCAAAAAGTTAGTGCCGTCTTTCTGCATCTTTACAAAGTGTAATCGCAAAAAATTGGTGCCGTCTTAAAAATGTTGTCTAATGGAGAAACTTGCATATTTCATTATTCCTAACGTGTCTTTGGAAATAGTGTTGCCACTTATGAAAAAAATTTAAATAGTTAACCAGTATATAACGATATGAGTGAACTAATGTCGCAAATAATTTTGCAAAATTAAGAGAAATACTGATAGAGTTGCCACATGTTTCTAAAATAAATAATTAAAAGTTTATCAAGGATGCATTTTATCGACGCATCATTGTATAACATTGTTTGTTAATTAGGATGGATTCAAAATAATAGGATTTATAGCTTAAAATCGTATAGAAAGGGTTGCCAACTTCCTTAACTTTTTGTACTCATTTGGCAATAACACAATTAATAATGCCTCCTGTAATATGAATCTATTTAAGGAATATTCTAACAAAGCTTTGAAGAAAATTTTTTTGGAACAAGGTTGCCATCTGACAATAAACAAAATTAAAGCGGTATAATAAAAAAAATTAAATTTCGAATTTAAGAGAAATAAAAACTATTTTTCTATAACTTGAAAAAAATTGGGGAAAGAAGTTGCCATCTAACAAAAAATAAATATAAAAAAAAAAAATTTACATAAAAAGATTTAAATGAAAAAATAAAAAAAAAATTACAAAAAAAAATATGCCTCATCAATATGTCTTATTACCTTAAATTCAAACGACAACAAAAAGCTGTTTCAAGTCACAGACTTTTCACGCATTGTTCTTAGTCGCATCAACTCTTGCACATATTTGTTTTCATTAATTAAATATCTTCACCGCCTCCAGCCAACCTCTAAGAGATATATCACTTTCCAGTACGCCTCGAGCCGACATGAGCGTTTAGTGAGCGATAACGTGCGAATGGCCAGTGGATTATTTTTGCTTATCTTAAATGCCATTTGTGTTGCTAACAACAACAAAGGCAACAAAGAAATAGCAAAAATAGCTTAAAGAGAAAATTGTAGGCACTACCAGTGTCGTTTAACGGCTGTTTTCATATACAACAACACCAAAGCAATGCATCACTAAAGGCGCCTGAGCTGAGCGAGGCGGCCAAATGTTTGCATGCACAAAGGCGCACGGCCGWATTGTTAGCAATGAGTGTAGAGACATTAACCGCAATTTATTTGCAGTGATTGTATTTGGCACATATCTAAATGTGGGCATACACACATTTGTAAGCGTACATATGTGTGTGTGAGCACGGTATACACACATAATTCTTGGCATTTGGAGAAATTATTACTCAAACGACCGCGCACATATGCGGCGTGCTTGGCAACAATAGCTGCAAGATGCTGCTATGCACACACATACACACATATATTTCACTTCTGTATGTCTCTACTGCTGCAATTGGTGTTTGTTTTATATAATGAAGAAATATTATTGCCATAATGTGCAAATGTGCTGATAAATATATGAAACAACTGGCATGTATGGCGGCCTACAGAGACGGTTTTGTCTACACAAGTCTATGTGTGCATAAATAAGTTTCGGTCCACTATTAATATGCCAATGGCTTTCGTTGCACGCCACGATTTGTAGGTGTGTGCGGCAAATGGCTGAATAATGTTGCCCTGGTAGGATATAAGCGCGCCTGGCAGTAGGCTACGGCTTTGCCGAGTAGTATAAATGTGAGTTCATGACCAGTGGTGTACCAATACAACAGTATATTTGCAAATATAACTGGCGGTTGTGAATATTCGACTACAATAATGTGCCTATCGATTTGCTCTCCTTCGTTATCCGTGAAAGGAAATTAGGTCATCAGGCAATGGGAAATGCCAGTTTTCCGACTTGGCGACTTAATTTATACCGCCACGCGATTATTAAAAGTTAAAAAGTTAAGCAGGAGTTAATTATGAAACAGACGATTTCGATGTTCAGAAGTGGAGACAATAGAATATTGTATATAATGTTTCCTATTCTATAATATATAGCAAAAAAACAAAAAAAATAGGTTAAAAAAAATTAAAAACAAAAAGATAAATTATATTGTTTTACAAATTATCGTTACAATATGTCAAATAGGTTTTTAAAGAAGAAAMAATTAAATTATATGACAACACTTATACCAAACTTTGCAAATTTTGTACCAAAAGTAGTAATTTTTGCACATTTATATTGTAGCTTATTAGATATGCTTGCTAAAAAAATTTTAAAAAATATCATGTGGCAACTCTGTAAACAAATTTGCAATACTTATGACAAAAAAAAAAAATGTAACTACATAGTTGTTACATAATACATGCCTTACGTTTTTTTTTTAAATTTACATTAATGTGGCAACACTGCCACTAAAAACTATATAATTTTTAGGGAGCAACACTGTTTAGTTATGTTTTTTGTAGACACCTTCTAGTAAAAAGGATCACTACCAAGTTTATTTTTTCAAGTGGCGTCCCTGAGACTGCTATTTTTTATACTCGTATATTCGTATACCATCAATATTTTTTCCTAATATATTTTATTTAACTGGAAACAACATTTCATAAMAATTTTCGTACACACGTGTGACAATGAAAACATGTCCTTGAAAATCAAAAAGATTTTACATACATTTCTTTTTTTATAAACCKGTAAAACACTCACGAAGTACAGTAATGACGGAAGCAACAAGAAAATACAAACACAATAAAAACATTAACATAGACATTAAACAAGCAAGGTGAGRCAAAGCCCTAGCTCGAGGCGTCTACGCAGCCAAGAGGCACTCATAAGTACAATCAACTGCAAGTTGAAGGTAAATGAGCGCGCCAACGCACACATATGTATATGKGTGAGTGTGCAACGGCGCCGCTAGTATGCAATATTCAGCAGCAGACAACTTAGCGTGACATTTCGTGCGCAGACTGCAGAGAGCGGAAAACGGAGATGATATTTGTAACATCAAAGAATATAARTACATACATATGTAYAAAAATATTCAGGCACCYGCGAGTAGATAGCAAGCTTTAGCTTTATGCGCCTCATAAGTAAACGAAAATTTGCTTCTAAGTATATTTTGGCTAAACGAAATGACAGCAAAATTGACAATTTTCAAGGTAGTACATACATATGTATGTATATTTGTGAATTTTTATACCTACATTTCATACACACACTTCATTTGCCTTCATTGACAATATCAGAATTTGTATATTCACCTGCATCTCAGCACGCACTCCGACAATAGCCAGCTTTTAGGCGCTCCCCAAYTCAGTATTTCTCAGTTATATCCGTCAGGCAGTTTTTATGTACCTGCTGACGCGTCGCCACAAGCAATCAAAATTATCCTCCAMCAGACTTCACTATACAAAGTGGTTGTGGCAAGCAAACGCACAAACAAACACAACTAAARTTTAYTTATATAAAATATGTATATGGGAAMAGATTTGGGGGAGCATGCACGTGCTCACTTAGTAGAATATAAAAAGCGCCTAAAATAAAACAAACCTGCAAAAGCAATAACAAACGAGGTGACAAAAATAGCAAGGCACATAAAAAGCAAAAAAAGAGGGAGCTTTTGTTTKTATTGTGATGTTTGTTCACGAGCGAAAAATAAATAAATGCCAAATAATGTGAGGGAAGAATCAAGGAAACTTTTTT